>NW_002987257.1:242381-265259 GCF_000006295.1 Pediculus humanus corporis | reverse complement strand
ATTCGAGTATTTGTCCTAAGGAATCGGGTAGAAACTCGGATAAATACTTAAAAACCCCGACAAGTAGCCTTGTCGTGTTTAATGGTGATAATAATAATAATAATAATAATAATAATGATAATAATTTTTAAAATTTAAGCGAATGTTATTTAATCGTATTAATTATCATTAATTTATTTATTGAATTTGATTCGCATAATTTTTTTTGTTTTTTTGTTTTCACTTAATAATTATTAATTAAAATTTTGTTTTGTTTTTTTTTCTTTTGTCTTCTGCTATTTTACGATGGAACATTCGTCAATTTATTATTTATTAATTTGTTTTTTAAAAGAGGGATTTATAATTTTATTAATTAAGTTCATGGTTGTTATATATATATTGGGTGGTAATAAAAAAAAAGAAGAAGGAAATTACGTAATCGTTTATTAATTGATAAGTTTTGATCGAATTTATGTATTGATAATACATAAATTTTTTTCATGGTGGTTTTGTAGAGTTAATTTAAAAAAAAAAGAGGTCGGGGAGGAGGGAGGAACCGGGAGTGGTGGTGTACTCCTGTAATCCAACTACTCGGAGGCTAGATATAGAGGATGTTTTAAGGACGGGGGTATTGGAATTGGGTTTCTGGCGTTGGTAAAAGGGGATGTACCGGGATCTTCTTCACGTAGGATGATTCCCACTTTCGCGAGTGTGAACCTGATGGTTTTGCCTAAGAAGAGGGTTGAGCCTGAAATGCAGGTGGTACTCCTGCGAACGCCCCTACCTCCGGGAAAGAGTTTTAGTTGAGTAGTAGCTTCGGTTGAGTCCCACACTTTCCCTGCTACCGGGTGGATGTAAAATGCATCTCTCCTGGGTTAAAAAAGGGGAGCAAAGAAAACGGGAAAACCACGTAAAAATATTTATTCAAAACGTTTTCATAAAACAAAGAATGAAAATTTTTTTTTTCATTTTTCTGGGAACATCCTTTGAAAAAGTGTAAATCCGAATAGAAAACAAAAAAACTCACCTTTTTATAAAATTTTTGAAATTCTTTTCGCATTAGCAACGATCGACTCATAAAACAGTGCCGTATCTTAAAAATAACCGTTATCTTTTTATAGATTTTAATAAAATGAAAAATGAGTTTTTTATTATTTACATTAAGAAGAAAAAAAATTTTTTTCTATATTTTTTTCTTTGATTAACTATTGTTCGAAAAAAAGTATATATATTTCCATCGAGTTATTATTATTATTATTATTATTATTATTATTACTTTTCGGTCTTCCATGCGAGTATTTTTTTAAATTTAAATTAATCCTTTATTACTCATTGTTTTCTTTTTATGGGTGATGATGGCCAAAAATAAATAAATACTTTTAAAAGTATTCATTAATTAATTTACTTATCGGATTTTATTTTGCCGAAATTCGTGCTAAAAAAAAAAACAGAGATTTCAATCTCGCCCGTACGTACGTTAACTTTTTATTATTATTATTAATATTTTTTTTTTTTTTTGGTCAAAAGTCACGTGTTGTTGGAAAACGAAAAAAAAAAAGAAAATGAAGGAGCTATAAAATATAAATGAAGCTCATCAGTTTAATTTGAAAAAAAAAAACGAAAAAAAAATTATGTTATATATATTTATGATAGTTATTTTTGATTTCCTTATAAAAAAAAAACGAACGTCACGAACAAAAAACGATCAGGTAAACAAACAAACAAACAAACAAGTAAAATCGATTTT
This sequence comes from Pediculus humanus corporis, assembly GCF_000006295.1. Lineage (NCBI taxonomy): Eukaryota > Metazoa > Arthropoda > Insecta > Psocodea > Pediculidae > Pediculus > Pediculus humanus. Next base: position 263,533 of record NW_002987257.1, on the reverse strand, counting down.
TTTAAAATCACGATTGATTTTTCATTCACATCGTATTTAATAATTAATAAGGTTAAAAATTGAATAAAGGAAAAAAATTGTGTAATAAAGAAGTTGAAAAGAGAGAGAGAGAGAGAGAGAGAAGGAGAACAGCAGCAACAACAACAACAACAACAATAAAAACAATAAAAGAAACGAAAAAAAAAAATTGTTCAGTCGTTAATTAAAATGATTGACATCCTTTTGAACAAAAAAAAAAAAAAAAAAAAAAACAAACGGAAACTCATCCATCGGTCGTGAAAACATGGATCCCCCTTAAATTTAAACCGGTTATTTTATTAATAATAATAATAATGATAATAATAATTTTTAGTTTTTGTGTTTAAATCGATTCACACGCTATCAATTTCAAATCGATTAATATCGATCGGGAAAACAAAAATAATAATAATAATAATAATAATGTTAATGTTTTCACAGGGAAAAAAAATTTACGATAAAGATTTCCCTCCTCTCTAAAGGGGGAGGGAAGCGGGGGAGGGGGATTAAAAATAAATTTCGTTTTATTTTTAATTAAATTTTTTTTTTTTACCTTATAACAAAAAAAATTCGGTTAAATTAAGAATAATAATAATAATAATAATAATAATAATAATAATAATAATAATAATAATAATAATGATAATGATAATAATAATAATAATAGTAATAATAATAATAGTAATAGTTGATTTTTCAAAAGTAAAAATTTAAATTTAAAAAAATCTTTTTTTTTTTTATTTTTATTTTTCGTATGGAGGGCGGAAAAAAAACAAAAAAAAGGGAGAGAAGAAGAGAGAGGGGAAGAGAGAGAAAGAGAGGGAAAATTGCTTTTATTTACGTGACTGATTAATGTTTCCGGTTAAATTGAAAAAAAAAATAAAAGGTTCGATGATGATGAAAATGAAAAGGAAAAAATTAATTACTACACGTTCACAAAAAAAAAAAAATCCTTCTTATTTTATCTCTTATGTAAACTAATTCAATGACTAGTCATTCATTCATTCTCATTTTAATAATTTTTTTTTTCCAAGATTTAAAAATAAATGTTTGACGTTGCAAAAAAAAAAAAGGATTCACGTCAAAATGAAATTTTTTTTTTTTTTTTTTAATATATAAAATCACAGTTTGAGATTTATCGTAAATAATTCGTTCTATTTCCAAGTAATAGAAAAACAAAATTGAACTATAAATCATAAAAAAAAAAAGAAAAAATTTTTATTTTACCAGAAAAATATTTTTCACAATTGACACGACATTATTTTATTTAATAATTACACACACACACACACTCACTCACACAAATACGTATAAATCTCTCTTTCTTTCTCTCTCTCTCTCTCTCTGTCTTTGTTTCATAAAACCGCACCTGATAAATTTATTAAACTCGTATTAAATAACAAAACAAATAAATAAATAAATAAATAAAAAAGATGAAGAAGATATATATCGGAAAAACAACGTGGTTTAAACTTTCAGTAGCTTAATAAAAAAAAAAGAGAAGAAAAACTTCGTTTCGTCCACTTCTTTACTAGATAAATAAAGATTAAATTCAAGTGAAAGGATTAAAAAAGGGATTAACAAAATGCAAGGGATTAGTTTACTGTCACAATTACAAGAGAGAATCATGCCTCTATATTTTACTTATGGATTTGTCGTTATCGGTCTCCATTATTATGACGTCATTACATTTTTATTTCCAAACGTTCGTACGTTTTCCCCTCCCAATTATGTAAAAATTTGAAATTTATTTTTTTAAATTGTTAATAAGTAAGACATTTTTTTTTCATTGCGTGTCTGTGACGTGGAGAAGGTATAAAAATGATAAACCGGAAAAGACAAAAAAAAAATTAAATAAGAATAAAATAAATAAATGAAAAAACATTTGCTCGAGGCATTAAAAGATTGTAGAATTTTTTTTTTTTTTTTTGAAAAAATGTAGTCTATCCGTTTCCGGTTTCGAAATAAAATTATTAGAAAAAAATTTAATTTTACCTTGAAAAATTATTTTGTATAATCCATTTGGAACAAGGTGAGTGCTCGTTGAATTGTTTGTTTTTATCCTTTTATTTGTTTTGATTGTTTTTTCGACACTTTTACACACGCACTCGCGCACGCGCACAAACGCACTCATTTCACACATATAAACGAATTAAATTTAATAAAAAAAAAAAAAAAAGTCATCGTCTCGTTAAAAATTCTCCATTCCGGTTTTGTTTGCAATTCTATTTTGTTTACGTCAAACAAGTAAACCAATCTAACAAAAAAAAAAAAAGAGGGAAAATCAAGATCGCCAACATACGAAGAAAAAAAAAACATTTATTTATTATACTTGTATTTTATTTTTTTTAATTTTTTTCTCATTAATTAATTTAACGCCTACTTGCGTGTTTTTATTTATTTTTAAATTTATTATATTTCACCTGTTAATATCAATAATAATAATAATAATAATAATTCTAATTTAAGGCATTTAAATTATGACGAATTTGAATTGAAATAATGCCAGGCAAACAAACAAACAAACACACACATACACGCGCGCGCGCAAACAAACAAAAATAAACGTTCTTCATTTTATTTTTATGCTTAATTAATAATAATTATTATTAAATAAACGTCAAAAATCATTTTCATTTAAATTCAATAACTAATAATAATAATGATGATGATAATAATAATAGATTTTAGAACGGAAAAAAAATTTTTTTTTTTCTTATTCTCCAGTCGTATTATTATTATTATTATTTTCTTTTTTTAAACTTGTGCATTGAGAACTTTGATTGATATTTAAAATTTATTATTATCATTACTTATTATTATTATTATTGTTGTTGTTATTATCAACGAAGTCTGTCAGTTCTTTCTTTCTTTCTTTCTTTCTTTTCTTATCCAAAACGGTTCTTCATTTACAATCTATTATTCTCAAACGTAAAATTTTTTTTTTTATTTTCTCCAGAGCAATTTAACCTTTTGATATGATATCTATTATTGTAAATCGATAGTTGTACTGGTTTTTTAATCATCATCATCATCATCACCGCCGTCGCCGTCGCCGTCATCGTGATAATAATAATAATAATTCTTTTTTTCTCTCTTTGAAATTGTTTTGTGCGCACGCTTTGGTATTTTTTGCGATAGCGTCGCAAAATGATTTTTCATTAGCATGTCGTCTGTCGTATTTTGATTGTTGTCATTTTGCACACACAAACAACTGACGTTTTTGAAAAATTTTTCAATGATAATAATAATAATAATAATAATAATAATAATAATAATATAAACTTGTCAGAAAGTTTAACATTGTTAAATCAGTTTATTAAAAAAAAAATAAATAAATAACATTTTATGCAAATGGATACGGTTACGAGATTAATGAATGGATAATTTTCTAGTCTGGATAAAATTAAATTTATCAAATTTTATTATTATTATCATCGCTAAATAAAGAGTAGTAATGATAATAATAATAATAACAACCGGATAAAAATTTATTGCAAAGGTTTTTAACTCGTTTGTAGTTTAAATTTTATAAACCGTTGAAAAAAAATTCGTACGTAGAAAAAAAAAAACAAACAAACAAACAAAAACAACAACAATCAGACGGATAACAACAACCGGACAGATGGATTTAAAAAAATGTTTTTTTTTTTTCCTTTTTAAGGTGTGGCGGCTTTTTTTTACTTATTTAAAATATACCTTTGGGTTATAGTTTTTAAAAAAAATAAGGTAGCTTCTCTTGTCGGTAGCCATGTTTTATAATTTTTTAATTCTATCATTTATTAAAGATAGTTTAAATACGAAAGATGATAAATGATTGAAAGAGAGGGAGAGAGGGGGGGGGGAAATAAAAATTAGGTTGATTGAGAAATATACATGTATATATTTTTGAAAATTTTTTTTAGATGAATCGAGAGAGTTGAGTGGTAATCCCCGAAGAGATTTTAGGTTACAGTTTGAATATTTGAAATTGGTATATATATATTTCCATTCCCTTTTCTACTTCCACTCCCCTCCCTCTCTCTCTCTCTCTTTTTAATGACTCAAAATCCTCGATTGAAAAGAGATTATGGAGACTGAGATTTTCCTATCCGGGATTACACAATCCGTAAGTAAGTTGAAAATAATCATATGGGAGTTTGAATTGATTTTCAACCGGTCTCCCATAATAATAATAATAATAATAATGACTCACCGAATTGATTTCCCAGTATTTTCCATCGTAGAAAAAATTATTTTTCCTCTCTTTCTTATTTTCTAAAAAAAAAAAAAAAAAGTTATTTGATTTACCGTTTCATTACTTTTAATTCTTTTAAATTATCGAATGAGAAATAAACCACGTGACGTTTATTAGAGCAATCAATATTTCTATTGACTAATCTTTTAAGTAAATTTTTACTTGAATGCATAAACTTTCGACTTTTTTTTTTTTTTTTTGATTCGAATATTTTATTAATTTTTCATGATTCGTAAAAGATGGCTGCTGATGCTGCTGGTCCTGCGGCGGATGCTGCGGAAAAAAGGTAAAAAAAAAAATTTATGACGACAAATAATATAATCATGAAAAAAAAAAAAAAAAAAAAAAAACGAAAAACACGAAAAAATAAATTATTATTCACGTGTAATAATAATAATAATAATAATAATAATTCAATGATATAAAAATTTTTATTTTTTTGGCTTTTTTTACAGTTTTTTTTTTTTTTTTGGACGTATTTCGTTTGACAAGATGATATAACGTGGGGGGGCAAAAGGTCAAATGAACCGTGGAAATAAGAGAAAAATATCAAAAAAAAAAAAAACTTTATTTCGCTCTTTATTTCCCTTCTTAATAAATATCAATTTATGTCTCTTTTTTTTTGACCTGTTCGTTTCGTAAACTTTTTTTTTTTTTAACTTTTCCTTTTCTGTGTGTGTGTGCGCGCGTCTGTCATTTAATTTTTTTTTATCAAATGATAAAAAAAAAAAAAGAAGAAGGAAGTTATTATCACTATCGAAATTTATTTTTATTTTTTATTTTTATCGATGATAACAATAAAAAAAATTTTTTTTTTTTTTAAAATAAATTAATCAAAAATATACATATATATATATATATATATATATATATATATATATATATTTATTTATTTTTCATCCCCTATTTTTTTAAGGGTTGATATTATTGACTATCATTCAATCGTATTCGTTTTCGTTTCCATGACGATTTTCGTACATTAAATTTTTTAATGATTTTTTATGATAAAAAAAAAATTTACGAAGATGAAGAAGAAGAATAAAAAAAATTGTTAAAATTTTAGGGGGGAGAGGAGGGGAAGAGGGTAAAAAGATAGATATAAAAGAAAAAAATGAAGAATTCGAAAAAGGAGAGATATTTTTTAATGATGATGATGATGATGATGCGGAAAAAAGATTCCAAGGAGAAAAAAAAAAATTTAACAATATTTATTTTGATTTAATTGGAGGAACTTTGAAATCTCCCCCCATTCACTCTCCTCCTCTTCCTCCCCCCAAAAAAACAAATAATTTAAATTCGAATCTTTGAATATTAAAAATAAAAAGAAAAAAAAATTACAAAATTTGTGCCAAATGTCGTAAATCAAATTTTTTTTTTTAGTAATTCGTGTCCATCATTTTCCAATATTCCTTCTTTCCCCCTTTTTATTTTTTTTAAATTTTTATTCGTGTAATTATATATTTTGATTCCTTTACCCTTTTCCTATTAATCACGAACAAAAAAGGAAATTGAGTGTATGCGTGTGCGTGTGCGTTTGGGCGCGCGTGTCGAGGGAAAGAAAATACGCGTCCTTAGAATAAGTTTTCACTTCGCGCCTAAATTTCAATGGCTTTCATTAACGCATTTAAATTTAAAAAGATTTTTCATTTTCGTAAAATGATGTTCGAATGCAAGCCGTTGCTTTTCACACACACGCACACGCACGCACGCACCGCCTTCTTTGAAATAAGGAACACAACGTTTTACTTTAATGATTTTCTAATGACTTTTAATCGGAACTCTACGATAAATTTCCCGGATATTACGTCATTGTTAACGATCGAGTTGAATCACGTATTCTTGCAGAACTCGTATAAAACTGTTTTTCGATTTCTTACTTTTATAATCATGCTGTCGACGGCATACACCGAATTCGACATCATTACCGAATCCAGGATATAATAATTTAATAATTTAAGCGACGCCGAAACCATTTAATTAAACGACGCCATTTTGTTTTTGGAAAATTTTCCGTACTTTAAAAAAAAGAAAAAAAAAATTAAAGTCGTTTTATATTAATAATTTTTTAAGTTGGAACCGGTGAGGATTGGAGGGAGGAAAAAAGAAGGAGGGAAAGGGGAAAGGGAAAAAATTTTATATTGCAAAAAAGAGAGAGAAAAAAAAAATTTTAATTATTATTATTATTGAAGGCAATTATCTATTTGGATAAATAATTCATTTTTATTTTTTTTTGGTGAGTTAATAAGGAAACGGACGCCTGCTGTTCTGTGCTGTGTCGTTCGTAAATTGCTTCAATTCGCATTAGGCCATTTAAAAAAAGAAAAAAAAATCCTCTCACTCTTTCACTTTTTTCCCCCTCATCTTTTTTTTTTTTTCATCTTCACTTTCATCAAAATTTGTTAGGTTTTTTTTTTTTTTTTCTGTAAAATCTGTTGCTCGGTTTTACCGTCGTCTGCTCCTGCATATTTTCATTTAATTTTAATTTAAACTCGTAACACTTTTTCAGAAAAAAAAAAGATTTCTTTATCCCTCCGATAATTTATCATTTCATTTTCTAATGAAATGAAGATATAAAAAAAAAATATATATATATATGCGGAAACATCCTTCGCATCCTGTTAATAATAATAATAAAAAAACATGCGGGAGAAAGAACAGGAACAGGAACGGGAGCATCAGCAACGGCAGCAACATCGGCAAAGATTTAAAAAAAAAAAAGTAATATAAGAAAGAAAGAAAGGAAAAATAAATTTCATTTTCATTCTAATTTCAGTTGTAAAAAAAAGGAAGAAGAAGAAGAAGATGGCAATTTCGTTCAATGATAAAATAAGGGATGAGAAAGAATGATAAAAAAAAACAGGGTAAAAATTGCTTGGAAAAGCTTAGAAAAAAATATAAAAAAAATTTACTTTTCAATACAGAGAGACAGAGAGAGCAAAAGAGAGAGAGAAAGAAAAATGATTTTTCCAACATAAGATCAATATCTACATACGTCTATGTATCTATCTATCTATCTCTCACTAAAATATACAATATATTATTATTAAAAAAAAAAAAAATACGTACTCGCATATATTTATATACATTAGTACATTTACAAAAAAAAAATTTTTTCCTCATTTCTTCCTTTTTTTCCTTTCATTTTCTCTCCAGCGTTTATTCATCTCCATTATTAAACCGCATAAATTTATTATAACTTTAAATTTACGATTTGTCACAATTTATTATGAATAAAAAAGGAAAAAAAAAGGAAAAAGGAAAAAGGGAAAAAACAAACAAACAAATTTTTTTTTTATTCCTTATTTCCACGTGTTTTTATTTATTTATTCCCCTTTAATAAAATCATTTAATTAACGAGTGGATAAACGAGTATCATTATCATTATCATTATTATTTTTTATTGTACAACTTTTATTTTGCGGAGAGTAAAATAAAAAAATGTTTTAAATAAATAAATAAATAAAATTCTCGTCGTTTGTTATTTTAAATCTACTATTATTATAAATAACTCGTGACGTGTAGAGTTTCACGTTAGAAAAAAAAATGAAAAGTTATTTTGAATTGAAAAACAAACAATACGACAAACAAACAATCAAGATAATTTTATTTATTTATTAATAAATATTAAAAAAAAAAAAATTCAATGCCAAAAAAAAAAGAAAAATTTAGATTTAGAGATATTTTCTGTTTGTATTTATATAAAATGTCTGAAGAAATTTCAACGAAAGCTTTTTTTTTTTTTGTGTTCATTGGTGATGGTGGTGGTAGCACTGATTGAATTTGGTGAAAGGTATTTGGACTACTCTCCATTAAATGCTGTAGGTCTTTTCCAATCTTGGCAAATCATCAAATGGCATTTTTTTAATTATTATTTTGTTTTTTTTTTTTTTTAAGTGGAACCACCAGACACTTTGTTGTTGTTTTAAAAAAAATTATTATTATTATTATTACGCAATCAAGAATAAAATAATGGATTGTTTGATGATAAGTGACGTCATTTAAATAAATTTTTTTGTATAAATACTTCGAAGTGACGTAAGAGTAGCGAAAAAAAATCGACGAATTTTATTTTATTTTTATTAGGGAGTTTTTTTATTTGATGACGGTAATAAAAATTAATAAAGTTGTAAGAAAAAATAATAACGAGGATGTTGTTGTTGTTGTTGTTGTCGTTGTCGTTGCTACCTGAAATGTGATTAGCGGTTGTTGCGGATTCTAAATAAAAAAAAAAAAAAAAGAGAGAGGGAAAAACAAAAAGAAATGACAAAAAAATGTTAAAACTATTGAAAATATTTTATGCTTACGTCACGAATGGAAATTTAATATAACTAAAAACACTACAAAAGACTTTGATAAACACATTACAATGAGAAAAGAAAATGATTACGTAAATGCGTGTGAAGTCTTTTAGGTGTAGGAAATTACAAAAAAAAAGTTTTTTTTTTTTTTTTTGGGGGGGCTTCGTTGTAATACACTTGGAAGGTTTCTTTTTATTTTACTGGGGAGGAAAAAAAAAAGAAAAAAATTCATTCGAATCGTAGCAAAAAAAGCCGAAAGATAAGGAGAAGGGGAGAGAGAGAGAAAGAGAGAGAAGGAAAGAGAAAAAGAGAAATTCATTGATTGTTAATCTTTCAACGGTGCAACAACAATTTAAAATAATTTATTTATTAACTGGAGCAAATTTTTAAAACATCGATAATAATAATCGTCGCCCTTGAAAATAAACTTTTTTTTTCTTCTGCTTTTTTTTTTTTGCTTTTTTTATTGATTTTGTTGAAATCATTGATTCGAAATTTTTTTTAAATAAAATGAAAAATTTTTCTAAAAAAAAAAAAAAAAAGGAAATATTTCGAGCGGTTTTTTAAATATCAAATCGAAGTCGATTGATTTAAAAATGGCGCATATCAGTGAATTAAAGCAAATTGAATTTTCGCCGTCCTTTGAAACCCCCCCCTCCTACCCTTACCCTCCCCCTCCCGCCAAAAAAAAAACCGAAAAAATTGATTATAAAGGGATTGTTTACGTTTTTTTCCTAGTATTTAAACTCATATTTCACCGTGTAAACAAAATAAAGCAGACGAAATGTACGCCATTTTGTTTTTGTTTTTAACGATTTGACCTAAATAAATAAATACAAAAAAAATTTTTTTTTAATTTTTCACGGAGACAAAAAAAAATCATGGAGAAAAATTTATTGATAACCTAAAAGTGTCACGAGAATTTTTACGTTATCAAAATTCAATGATAAATTATACGTTTTGTCGTCGTTTGGTTTTTATCTTTTTAATAGATTTTATACCAAAAAAAAAAAAAGCAGAAGACGTTTTAGCCTTTTTTTTAACCGAAATAAAAAAATAAAATTAAAATAATTTTTATTTTCGAATTTTGAGGGGGGAAAGAAAGAAAGAAAAAAAAACATGACGATGAAATAATCCAGATGATAACTAACCGACGGAGTTGACTATTTGTTATTTTTAGCAAGGAAGTTTGTTGTTGTTGTTGTTTGTTTGTTTTTGTTTTTGTTTTTCTTGTTCTATTTGCCCGAAACGGTTTTTTAATGTTTAGATTTTGGTAGAAGAAAAAAAAAATCAAAAAAAAAAAAATTAAAACTTTTCATTTTTTTTTTTTTATCATCCATCAGCCATCGTCGTCACGAATTTTTTTTTTTTTTTTTTATTGCTAAAACAAATTTAAATTATATTAACCAGAACCGGAAGTTAATAACTTTTTTTTCAAAAAAAAGTTACTTTATTTAAACTTTTTATTAATTATGATTGATTGATTGATTTTTTTCTAACAAAATGTCAAAGGGAAGAAGGTTTTGTTGGTTAAACTGACACACAACTCACGACTTTAAAAAAATTTTTTTTTTTTTATAACTTCCGGGAATGAAACTGATGGACATTTTAACTATTTTTTTTTGGGGGGACCGTTACGTAACAGTCGGTCATTTTAAATTGATTTCCGGTCGCAATTTATTTTCCTTTTGCTTTAAAATTTTTGAATCGTTTCACAAAAAAAAAAAAAAATTTTATCATTTCCTTTACAAAAAAAATTTCTATTTTCTAATTTTCTAAAAAAAACCCAAGCAGAAGAAAATTTTGTTTTTGTTATGTTGTTGTTGTTTACGAGAGAATATTCTCGACATTATTTTAATTATTAAACAACACAATAACCAGATGCGGTAATTAAAAATTATGTTTTATAAAAAACATAAAATGTTTTTTGTTTAGAATGACAAAAAAAACTTACAAACCCTTTTTATAACACACACAACCTTTTTGCTGTTGCACTGTTGTTTTTCTATCCGAACCGAGATTTCTGTCCCCTTTCTCCCCTCCTTACCCCTCTTCCCCACGTTTTAAATTAGGTTTTTACAACCAGATCACGTCGGTCATTGAGTGTCGAATAGGTCTAAACTACTAGTAAAAAAAAGTTAAAACTGGAAAACACGATTTACTTCTCCTTAAGAAATAAATTTTTTTTTTTTTTCCTTTGGGGGATTTTTAAAAACCATTTTTTCTTTCCTTTTTTTCATTAAATAGAGAGACGATTTCGTTCGGCATATTTTTTTTCACCCCCCGAAGTCATTCTTTCTTTCTTTTTTTCTTTCTTTCTCGGGGAGCTTAAATAAAGGCTCGTAATAACGTGATATAAAAAAAAAACCACACACACACACACGACACGCGTTTCGCACGTGAATGTATAAAAGAAAATATACAAAATGGCCGCCCTAAAATTGTGATTATTATTATTATTATTATTATTATTATTATTAAGAAATATAAAGTTTTTTCATGAGCCTTTTTCGAAAGGTTTTTTAATAAAAAAAAACGGATTTTATTTCATTTAAATTTCAAAATTTTTTTTTTTATTTTTCAGGTACAGTTTTTTTTTTTTTAAATTCTTATAATGTTTCAATTAACCTTTTTGTAATATGAGATTTTAAATAATAATAATAATGATGATGATAATGATAAAATTTTCTTTCCTTACGTTAACCTAAATTACGTCAGTTAACAAAAGAAATTTTTGTCGTTGTTGTTGTTTCACGTTTTTATAAAACATCTGCCTATTTATGCGGAGAACGTAGTCTCGAAAACATTAACACCGTAAAGTTATTCTATTAACAATAAAAAAAAATTTTTTTTTTTTATTATTGCCAACATTAAAAAAAAAAAAAAACATATAAAAATATTCGAATCGTTATGTGTATATAGAGAGAGAGAAAGAGAGAGAGGAAACGAAAATCCATTTCAAACTGCCAATGGGTAAATAAAACCTTTTTTTTTTTTTTAAACAATGACTTTTATATAATAATAATAATAATAATAATAATAATAATAATAATAATAATAATAATAATAATAATAAAGAGACTGAGTTGTTGCGTGACTAAAAGGTTCAATTTGAAAATTATTATGTAAGCCCCTTTTTTACAAAAAAAAAAAAAAAATTTCATTTCATGTCGTTCGCAACGAAAAAAAACAATCGATTCCACAAAATTAATGAAGTCTATTTTACGTAATTATAAATAATAATAATAATAATAATTTTTTTTATTTAAAAAACGAAAACGTTATTAATTAACGCACTTATAAACATGTTGCGTTTTTTTTAAAATGTCGAACAACAAAGGGGGGAATCCTTTTTCTCCCTTAAAATTTTTTGAATGGATGAGACGGTAGCCGTTAAAAAAAAAAAAAATGATAAGGAAAGAAGATGAAGAAGAACACCTTTTAACAAGCAGAAGGTAAATAATAATAATAATAATAATAATAATAATAATAATAATAAGAAATTTGATTACATCTAAAGATTATAGATACATTATAAAAGATCATCATCCTTTGGGTCAACTGATTTGAATCGAAAATTCTAGAAATTCGAATCTATTGTCCATTTCTTTTCGCTTTTTTTCTTTTTATTTAAAATCTATTTAAAAAAAAAAATGGATGATGTAAACGTCGTATAAATACTTCACGTGTTAAAAAAAAAATTCACAAGCTGACAGATTTGGATAATAAAAAAAAAAAAAAAAATTTTTTTTGTGTCGAATACGTGTACGACATCTCAATTAACGTTTTTTTTTTTTTTCATCCCAGTTGCAAATCTCTTACTAAAAACGAGAATTAAATTTCATGTTAAATTCACGTCGTTATTTTATTTTATAAAAAAAAAAAATTATCATATTTTTTTACGTCGCTTTTTTATTATTATTATTATTATTTTGAATAATATAATTATGCGGTTCGTAATGCGAATGCTATCGTATTTTAAATCTTATTTTTTAAAAAATTTTTCATTCCTTAATATAATATTATTTATTTATTTAAAAAGTTCAAGTCGAATCAACGTGGCACGAGACAAAAAAAAAATTTTTAATTATTTTAAATAAGAAGAAATTTTTCAATATAAATTTAATTCTCGGTCAATTAATGTTTGGTTTATTATTATTATTTTTTTAAACGCAAAATAAATAAATAAATAAATGATAACAAAATAAAATGACGTAATAATCTCTGATAAAAAAAAAAATCTGAAGGAGGAAGGAAGCTGTCAAAGGTATATAAAATAAGTGAAAAGATTCGTTGACAACGGGCAGCCGTTACGATGAGGGCTTTTTTTTTTTCAAATGGGGAACTCTAAAAGGCTCAACCTCATTCTATATATATAATATATATTGTGTGAAATAAGAAGAAGAAGAGCTTTTGATATTATATATTTTATCTTGAATAGTGATTTTGATAGTAAATGAAAGAAATGAATGATGACAGCTTCCGGGAAATATCATCTTATTATTATTAATATTAAATATACACCGATACGCGGATAACATAAGCTAAAAATTTTTAATTATTATCATTATTAGTATTATTTTATTAAAAATTCGAATTCGAAAGTAAATTTTTTACTTTACAGCGGGTTTGTTTGTTTGTATTAATTAAGAAAAAGGAAACAGAAAGAACGAAAAAAGAGTCGTTAAAGAATGAATGAAACCGTTAAAAGAAGGGACAAAATCTCATTTCGGTCCTCTTCGTGGTTCTTTTTCAATGCCAGGCAATACCACGGACGCCGCCACTGCGTCCGCCGCCGCCGCGTCCGCCACCGCGTCCGCCACCACCTTCTTCGAGTGTATTTTTCAATTAAGATAAAACTTTTTAATTTCTTTTTTTTTTTTTTTAATTTTTCCATTTCGTTAAAAGAATTTATAGCGCGTGATTTTTTTATACGTGCTATAAAATATTTTAAAATGTTTTTTTTCCTCTCTCAATATTATTATTATTATTATTCGTTCATCTTTCCATTGATTGGAGTTTGCCAATTTTTAGATAATTAAAAATCAAAAAAATTATTTGACGTCGTCATCGTCGTAACTTTTTGTTTTTTTTTTAAAACAAAAAATACTACCTACGGTACTGTTTTGTTAAAATTGTAACATGTGTAAGATTGTGCTATATTTAACCTCACCCTTTGCGGCTCTGAGGGAAGATAATAGATAAAATATGTAAAAACTATAAACAGAGGTCATTTTTTTTTCTTCTTCCTCCTCCTCTTTCTTCTTTCTCAAAGAACTTTTTAAACTTTGTCTCTCTCTCTCTCTCTCTCTCTCTCTCTACCTCTGTCTCTGGTGTAATCATTAGAACATAAATTTTTCTTTTAAAAAGGAATGAAGAAGATGAAAGATGGAAAAAAAAGGCAGAAGAAGAAAAAAAGATTATTTTTGTCAAAAGCTTTGAATTTTATTTTTAAAAATTCTCTCACTCACTCTCTCACTCTCTCTCTCTTTTTTTTGGAGGGAGGGAAAAGAAGGAGGAGAAGGAGGAGGAGGAAGAAAAAAGAACCGAAAGGGCTTTGTTAAACGCAACAATTTTTTTATTTTTCACGACACCATTTTTTTTTTTTTTTAAATAAAAAAAAATCAAAAACTATAAATTCAATCGATTACGGTTGAAAATTTTTTAATAATTAATGACGTCATAATAAATATTTAATAAAATAAGACGACGGAAAATTTTTTTTTTAAGAGGGAAAAGTTTTTCCAAATGAAAATTTTAAAATTTGAATCAATTAAAAAATCAATATTATCGACCCGTTTTTTTTTTTAATTTAAATTTAAAGTCGTTATAAAATTATTAATGAGAAAAATAAAATTAAAAGTTTGATGATGATGATGATGATGTAAAATTTTATGACAAACTTCTTTTGATACGGTTTAAGAAAGATGAGAAAATGACCGACGACCGATGTCCCCCCCTTCTCTCTGTCTCTCTCATCTTTTACTTTTTCTTTTTTCCTTATTAAAAACTATATAAAGTTGAATTAGAGTTTTCAAAAAACCTCAAAGGATTTTTCTAATGGAAAACTTGACAAAAAACAAAATCAAAACCTTAGAAAATTAATCTTTCTTTTTCTTACATAAAGATATTCGAAAGATTAAATAATATTAATAATATTAAAATTTCATAGAGTAATAAAAAATAAAAAATTCATAGAGTAATACAAAAAAAGTATCAGAGTAATAAAAAAACGTGTAATTAAAATTATATACGACGTTTAATCAATTTAAAAAAAAGAAGCAAACTATTAATTACCCATCGAGCCGCCATATTTAAAAAAAAATATTTTATCGATCGGTTATTATTATTATCTTTAAAAAAAAAAAAAACAAAAACAAATTTATAAAAGATTATTATTAGTAATTAATCAATAATTTGGTTTAACGACGAACAAACAAACAAACAAAAGATTCGTTTTATTATTATTACTTTTTTTTTTACGTTAAAAAAAAAGAAATTTATTTTTTTTCTTATTCTTCTTCTTCTGCTTCCACTGATAAATCAATTCGTGCCAACCAATGATTAGAAAATATTTTTAAAAAGTGGAAGAAGAAGAAATTTATTCAACCGTGAGACAGAAACAATTTTTTTTTTTTTTATTCTTTTATAGTTTAAATAACAAAAGAATTTAAAGTTTTTTACAGAAAGAATTTATATTTGTGTTTGTTTGTTTGTTGCAATGTGCGTGTGTGTGTGTGTGTTTGTTGGGGGGTGTTTGAACGCACGTCTTAACGATAATAAAAATTTGGATAAATGATTAGTTTTGTCGCATTTGATAAAGATACCGTTATAAAATTTAATTTTTGTCATTTAAAAAGTAGTTGTCCAGTTTGTTTATTTTTTTTTCGGGGGGAAGAGAGAGGGGGAGCTGGAAAAAAGAAAATGGAATGATATCTTTTTTTAAAATTTGAAAAAAAAAAATTTTTTTTCATAAATTTTGTACGATAAAAACTTTTTTTTTGCTTCCTTTCATTCTTTCTTTCGTCATTTGAAAACATTGAAACGTAAATTTTGTTGATTCCTGATTAAAATCAGGTAATCGATCAAACTGACGTAAAATTCCTGGAAAAAAAAAATTCCAGAATGAAAAAAGAAAAAAAAATCAAAAAAAATCTGGCTAATTTAATTTTCGTAACAAAAAAGGAGAAAAAAAAGGAGAAAAAAAAAATAGTTGCGAAGTTGAAATCTGGAAAAACTCCAGAATCATTTATCAACAACCCTTTTTTTTGATGTGAACCAAAAAAAAAAAAAAATTTTTTTTGAGCCTAAAACGAAGCCGAAAAACCTAAAAAATTATATTAAAATAAAAACCCAATCGACCAAAATTTTTTTTTCCTTTTTTTCTCCTCCTTTTTTTCCTTTTTTTCCTTTTTGAAACTCTCGTTTCCAGTATATAAATTTATTGAAGAGAACTTTAAGTCAAAAATTGAAGAATCCTTTCGAGTTTCTTTTCCAATAATTTTTGAGAAAACCTTTTCCAAAATTCTAGAGAAAAAAAAACCTTACACGTAATGGATTATTTTAAACTTTAATTTTTTTTTTTAAACAGAAAAATGAAAATTTTCTAATAAGTCTAGAAAAGTCAATTTCGAAACAAAAAAATATTAATAATAATAATTATTCGTATTTAAATATTTACCCTTTCCTCTTCTTTTAAAAGTCGTCTGCTTTTTTTTTTTGTGTAAACGCAAGAAAAAAAAAAACGTATACGAAACATTAAAATTAATTCATCCGAATCTAATTTAAAAACCGTTCTAACGGACCGAACGCCTTTTTTTTTTTTTAATTTATCTTTAAGTCTAACCTTTTTCGGTTACGACCCCCGCCCCACCGCCTCCCCTCCCTCCGCCCCCTTCGCCGCCGCCACACGCACACATGACAAAACAAAACAAAAAAAAAAAAAAAATTACGTTCAGTGACTTAAACTTTTTCGTTTTTCCTTTTTTTTTTTTTTTCTTTTCTTTCTCTCTTTTCTCTCTTCGTCTTTTTTTGCTATATTTCATAACCGGAAGTTAACTTTATAGTTGAAGTAGTTATTGTAGCAAAAAAAAGAAATATTAATTAATTATCTTTAACGTAATAATAAATCAAGTTTTAACTTTTAACTTTTTCAAAGGGTTTCATGTTTTTCGCAATCTTTTGTTCTTTTGTTTTCTTACGTCAAAAAAAAAAAACGTTACAATAATAATAATAATAATGAGAATAATGATGATGACGATGGAAAACATAATATCGAGCTTTTGTTTAAAACAAACGATAGGAAAAAAAAGTTATGAATATTCAATACTACCACTCACTAGCTACGCAAATATTTTTTATTTTTTTTGTATTGAAAGCAAAAAAAATACCGATAATCGATATTATTATTCGATATATCGAACTTTTACGAAATAACAAAAAAATTAATTGTTTTGCGACGATAAAATTTAAGAAAAAAAATTTTTTTTCTTCTCAAGCACCGGCTACTGGACAATTGAGATTCGTCACTTCCTGCCATTTTTTATTTTCCGGTTTGACGCAACGGACATCATCTTTCATCCTATGATTTTTAGCCCATTCAATTGTTGGGAAAAGAGAACAATCGCATTCCCACGGATTATCGCTCATGTAAAGTGCGACAGTTCTAAACGTCGGCATGTCGATATTAATCGATTTGAAATTATTTCTGGATAAATCCAAAGACGTTAAATGTTTAAGAGGTTTAAACAAATCGGACGGAATCGTAGATAATTCGTTATCGGACAATGATAAAAATTTCAACGACGGCATTTTGTCAAAAGTTTCCGAGTATAATTTTTTTATGCCAGAATTTTGCATCAAAAGCCATTTCAATTGCGGTGCATTTAAAAATGGCGAATTTTTAGGTATAATCAAATTGGGATTTCCAGACACGTTGAAATAATACATTTCCCTACAATTTTTAAATAAATCCGGATGTATCGTCGTGAGTTTATTTATTGACACGTCTACCCATGCGAGAGAATTCGAATTGACGAAAGCATCATCTTCTATTTTTTCTAATTTTGCATCTTTTAAATGTAAATCCGTCAACGATGGAAAATTACTTAAATGATTTTTATTTAAAACTGGAACGTTCGATCGTGTAAATATCAACCATTCTATTTCGTTATTAACGCCTTTCGGTAAATCTCCAGCCGTCGAATCCAAACACGTTAACATTGTATTTTTAACGGGCCTGCATTTATCCATCGAATCTGCTCCCACGTTCGTCGTATATAAATTATTTATTAAACCGACGAATATTATTATAAATTTCTACGAACAAGAAAAAACGAAAAAAAATTTTTTTTTCTATTTCCGTCGGTAAAAACATTCTAGAAATTTCAATTTACTCTTTGTAATAATAATAATAATAATAAAATACTCACAATCATTTTTATTTTTCAACTTTTCCCTTTGAACCCAAAAAAAAAACTGAAACTAAAAAATACGTTCAAATACTATCGCGCAACCGTCTCGACTTATACTGATTTTATCAATTATTATCATTATTATTATTATTATTATTATTATTATTATTATTATTATTATTATTATTATTATTATTATTTATTAATTAATAAACGAAGCGATAAATGATTTCTCGTGTAATGTTTTAAACATATATTTTTCTTCGAAAAAACCGAACAACAATCGATCATTGTTTAAATTTTTTCGTAATTGAATTCGTTTTATTTTGTTCGTTCGTTTGTTTGTTTAATTTAAAGTTGGAGTTGTTGTCCAGAGAAAAAAGAAAAAACGATTCAGACGATTTTTTTCTTTTTTTTAATCTTAATACATCGAGACAATACATCGCAGACCGTGTTGTAATCCGAGACTTAAAAATATTCCGTTCTGTTGTTGTTGTTGTAATTTCCAACATTTTATTATTAATAAAATCCTGTGGTAATTTGACCACCTGTGTCCGGTAAAATTTAAAAAAAAAAATGTACCGTCTCATTTAAATGATGAGGGAACCCGAAAGAAAAATTATCCGTAATTAATTTTTTTTTGTCGTTTCGAGAACTTTCTCTTCTTCGAATCAAGTATAATAATTTTTCCCGTTTTATGACGTCACAACAATTTTTAAAAAACAAACGTTGCGTTTTTACATTACACATTATTATTATTATTTTAAATTTCCGTGAATTTTCTTCCGTCGGGGAGAGGGGGGAGGGAAATTTTTTTTGTTTTTTGTTGTTTTTGTTTGATTTCGCGGAAAGAATTTAAAACTTACATAATTCTTTTTTGTTTAAAAACAATTCACAATAATTTTATCCTTTTTTTTGTTTCGTATCCAACTTACGTAAGAATTAATTCATCCGTTTTAAAGATAGGTCAACAAAGGTCAATTTCAGGCCAGCAAACGAACAAACAAAAAAAAAATCGTTTTAAAATTCCGATAGCAAAAGTTACAGTTAGATAATTTTTTTTTTTTTTAAATTTTTATTCCCGAAATAAAAAAAAATTCCATAGAGTAAAAAAAAAATGATTTTTTTTTTTTCGTGACAGTGTTGCCAGATCATTCAAGTTTTATCTCGAATAGTTTAATTTTTTGTTTCGGGTACGAATTTAAGACGAAAATTCAAAAAGGAACGCCATTTAAATATAAAAACAATTAATTTCAAGTTAAAATTTAACAAACAAAAAAAAATAAAAAATTGTTTGTCGTCGCCCCTTACGATTCATTCTCTACTTTTATATAAATAAATCTTTTAAATAAATTGTTAAGTGAATCGTGGAACTAGAAAACAAAAAAAAAAAAACGAAAAAAAAAAGTATTTCAATTTAAAGAGAGAGAGAGAGAGTAGTTCACGGTAAAATTAACGTATCCATCTTCATTGAAAAAAATAAATTATACAGTCAAACTAATTGGGGCCATGTGTTTGTTTTTTTTTTTTTTTTTTTGTTAGTTTTGGTGCGACATTTTTTTTTTTTTCAAACGGAAACTACTTTTAAGTGAATTTTTTTATTTTAAAGAGAACACTTAAGATTATTTTAATAGCAGAAGGAAAAGGGAAAAAAAACCAAATTATGCATCTTGACTGTGTAATTTTATTTAACCACAGTATAAATATTAATCAAATTTTATCTTTTTAAAAAGCTTTAATAATAATAATAATAATACAACAACAACCACGTGCATCAATTTTTTTTCGTTGTTCTGCTGTTGTTGTTGTGGGAATAATACGTACGGTTTAGAAAAAAAAAATAATTACACATAATTTATTGAACTTAATTAAACGATTTAATATAGTAATAAACGTGATTTTCTTTTTTTTTTAACCGTTGTTGCTTCTGTTTTTATAAACAATGAATGAGGACGAGGGAGCGGGGAGCGGGGGGCGGGGGTGAAGAAGGAACACACACCCACAAATCTGAAAGTAATGAAAGTTAACCACAAGTATTTTCTTGTCGATTTTTTTTTTATTTTTATGACGTCAATAAAACACCATTAAGATAATTTTTAAAAGTTCTGGTGTTTGTTTGGTTGTTTAATGGCGGAAATAACAAACATACGTATTTTTTAAAAATAAAACCTTCGTTTGTAGTGTTACAATTCGTTTGTTGTTTCAAAAATGAATTCGTAATGATTGTAACGTCATCAATTAATCGCGCCTAAAATTTAAATCAGCGAGAAAAAAAAACACAATCGATTCTCGGAATGAAAATCAATAAATAAATTTAGTCTATATTGATCGAGATTTGCAAAACATATTCAATTCGATACGACGATTTATTTAAAACGTAAGTAATCAATCAATCATTTATTTATTTATTTATTTGAAAAATTTATTCAATTAAATTTATTTGTTTGTTTTGTTTGTTTTTAAATAAGTGTTTGTTTGAAAAATGAATATCGTCATAGGATACGTTTTCATACTGTTAGCAACAGCATTATCATCATCATCATCATATGTATTGAGTGAAAAAAAAGATAAATGTAGAATTGTTCAGAAGACAACTCTTACGTGCGTGGAATCGACACCGGAAGATTTTCCAAGCGTTAAAAATGATAAAATCGAATGGTTGTTAATATCGAAATCGAATATACCATCGATAACGAAGAATTTATTGAAACATTATCCGAGTTTGACGGATCTTCACGCGGAAAAAAACGAAATTGAAAAAATCGATGAAAATGCATTTTCCGCCACGAAAAATCTCGATTGGGTCGACGTGTCGTTTAATAAAATAACCACCGTGAGTCCGAAAATTTTTTCTAATTGTCCAAACATACAGTATTTCAACATATCCGGTAATCCAAACTTGGTAATACCGGAAAACGAGCCTTTTATCGAATCGCCATCCCTTCAATGGCTCCTCCTTCAACAATCCAACATAAAAATGGTTTACGAAGAAACATTTAAAGGAGTACCCGGTTTGAAAGTTTTATCACTGTCTGACAACCAACTCAAAACTCTACCGGAAAACGTTTTTAATAATTTAAATAATTTATATTCTTTGGATTTGTCGAAAAATCAATTCACGACGTTACCCGTGAGCCTTTTCGAACCTTTGCAATACATATCATTGTATTTAAGCGATAATCCGTG
>NW_002987257.1:239688-241970 GCF_000006295.1 Pediculus humanus corporis | reverse complement strand
TAATAAAAAGTGGCAGGAGAAAATTAATATGAAATGCGATATGGAAATTTCCGTTTATTAAAATTAAGAAAAGAAATAAAAAATTTTATTAATCTTTTCGATAAAAAATAAAATTTCGCGCGCCTAAATTTTTTTTTTTATGCATGTGTGACCTCACATAACCGCCATTTTATTTCGCCATATTTTTTAAGATTATTAAAAATTATAAAAAATTTTTTTACTATTTATTATTATTATAATAATAATAATAATTTTTTTTTGGCAAAATCGTCGTAAAAATTAACCGGATAAAAATATAATAATTAATTTAATGATCGATGAGAGTCAAAGGTTATTGAATTTATTATCCCGTATTCATCAGGTACGGATTGGGAATTTTTATTTCATTTCGTTTCTTAAGTTAAATTTAAAAAAATTAATTAATTAATTAATTAATTGATTAAAATTTTTTTTAAAAAACTCATTCGTCACAATTATATTATATTAAAAAAATGAAAAAAAAAAAAAGTTTTTTTAATAATAATAATAATAATAATAATAATAATAATAATAATAATAATAATAATAATAATATTAAAACGAGAAAACGAAAGGCGAAGTGTCATCATCAAATAGTTTTTTTTTTTTTATATTATTATTTAATTCAGATAAAGTGATTTCGAATAAGGACAATTAAACGTAAACGAGTTTTTTTCTATTAAAAAAAATAAAATTTATTTATAAATGTCTACAAACATTTTTTTTTGTTGGTGCCACGACCGATGCCCCCTTTTAATATTTTTTTTTTTACATTTTTAGTTACCCGCATAAAATAGTTAATAATTTTTATTTTTATTTTTTGGTACACTAAAGGAAATTTACTTGCGGCATTAATTAGCAATTAATTATTATTATTATAATTATTAATTTTTTTTTGTGACGTAATCCGACATTTATTAACAATTTTATAAATTTTACGACATAAGTTAAACGTGTAAATAAATTGTAAAGAAAAAATGTCAAATGAATTCGAATTAATATAATCGAAAAATTTATTTGCAGACGATTTATTATCATTATTATTATTTCCTTTGATTTTTAACTTCCGTTTTTTAAAAATTTTTACCGCCAATTTTCCTTTTTTTTAAATTAAAAAACTTTATTGTAAAGATAAGAAGAGGGAGAGATGAGAAGAAGAAGAAGAAGAAGAAGAGAAAAAAAAAATGATGCTGCGGTTTTTTCTTTCTTTCTCTCTCTCTCTCTCTCTCTTTGTTTTTGTTCTTTTAAGATTTACAAGAAAGTTTTTTTTTATTTTTTAAAAGTTAAAAAAAAGAAAATAAAAGAATGGAGGGAAAAGTTTTTGTTTTAAAAAATATGTCGCAGATTTAAAGTTTTAACTTGAAAAAAAAAAAAAACTTTTTTCGGTTTTTGGTTTTTTTTTATTATTTTAAAACAAATTTAAACCTGTAAATTTCAGGTGTCATCTTATTGAATCTTATTTTAAAATCTTTTAATTTTTATAAAAACTTTCAAAAAAATTTCATTCAATATTATTATTATTATTCTCTAACAAGGGGCTGTCGGTTTTAATTTAAACCCGGTTTTTTTTCTATTGACAAACGAGCCTTTTTTTTAATTTCATTTCGTTAACGAACGAACAAAAGAGTTGAAAGAAAAAAGAAAAAAAGTTTTTTTTTTTTTTGCCTTTTGTTTACCCTCATTGGTAATTTAATAAGTGGGTTGCATATACGGGCATTTATAACCAGATGGCTCACGTTAATAAAAAACTCATATGAGTGCCGTTATAAGACACTTGATTATTTCCTTCCTGGCGGTTGCATTCAAAGCCCAACAACAACAACAGCGTTCAGCAATTAAGCTAAGGAAGCAAAATCATTGTTAAATAACGGAAGTCCTCTCTCTTTTTTCTTTTCTTTCTTTCTTTTTTTTTTTCGGTCTCGACAAAAAAAAAAATTTAACGAAACGCTTTTTAATCGCGTTTACGTCGACGCAAATTTTTGCGGAAAATTTGCTTGAAGGTAGGTAGAAAATTAACGACAGTAAAAAAAAACAGTATAAATTCACGTTAAAAACACTAAAGAATGTAAATTTTATTTTCTTCATTTTCTCAGGTTGATTCCTTTTTTTTTTTTTTTCGTTACCGTCATTTTCCATTTTAAATTTATGTGCATGTAATTATAATTTAGTTTTCGCCCCCTTACCTTCCACCCCCCCAAAAAAAAACAAAAAGCAAAATGGCTGAACGAAATTTTATATAGTTAGTTTTACCTATAAAATCTCAC
>NW_002987257.1:235815-239459 GCF_000006295.1 Pediculus humanus corporis | reverse complement strand
TATTTTTTTTAAACGTTTAAAAGTAATAGAAACGATAATAAAAATAAGTAAGTTCTAAAAACAGAACTTGTTGAGAAATACCAACAAAATTAAAACTCCAGGCCCTCGCATCCTCTTCCCCCTTCCCTTCCCTTCCGATTCCCGCCCCTCCCCTCTCACTTCCATTCTGTCTTTTTCTTCTTAATAACTTTTACCTTCTTTTTCTTCTTCCACGTTGTTTCATCTTCTCCTTAAAAATTTTGTTAATTGACTTCCTAAATACGAAAAATCATTAAATAAAAATCATACGTAAGGTAAACATGAAAAATTTCTTTTCTTTTTTTTTTTGTTAATTTTATTTGACAGGATTTTTTTTATATTTTAGTCATTACCACCCTTTTTTGTAAAAAAAGTCACACGAAATTCACGTAGTGCGTGCGTGCGTGCGTGCGTGCGCGTGTTTTTTTTCGTAAATTTCAAAATGTATTAATGATTTGATCGAATGATTTTTGCGAATTCCTAGTAATAAATCGAAGATGAAAATTATTTTTTTGTTTTTGTCTTTTCGGTTTGTAATTTTTTTTTCCTCCACCGACAGGAGGAGTTTTCGTCGTTGCCCCCTCCCCCCCCTCGTTCGTCAGAAAAAATATTTTTTTTAAATGATAAAAAGAAGCTGTCGAATAATGATAAAAAAATAAAACGTGATAAAAACAAACATTTGATAAATATGTTCAATTATTTAAATTGAAAGTAAAATGAAATTTTCCTTATGCTTAAACATGAATTTAAATAATAAATAAATTAATATATATATATATATGTATACATAAAAACATTGAAAATTCAAAAATCTTTGAGTTCGTCAAACTAATTGAAAACACGAGGAAAAATAAATTCAATAGAAACTTTCATTTCCACACTAAAAAGAAAATTTTTTTTTTACGAGTTTGAAGGAAGGAAAAGGAACGCACACGCACACACACCAATTTATTCATCATTTGAAACTGAATAAATTCTTCATCATTTTCTAAAGTTTTAAATTGTTTTCAAAAAAAAAAAAAATTCAATAAGCTTTCAAATTTCTTTGTCTTAAAAAAAAAGGAAAAGGAAAAGGAAAAAGGAAAAAGGAAAAAGGAAAAGAAAAAGGAAAAAGTACAAAAGAAGGATTTTTTTTTGTGAAAAAAAAAAAAAAACATTTCAATACGTGGGAAATACGACAGATGCCATTTTATTTTTTATTTTTGCTGAGACTCAACTTCCTTCCTCCGTTTCCTTCCCAAACCCTTTTTACCCCTCTAAACTCCTTCATTCCTTCCTTCCTATTCTTCCTTGACTCCTCTCTTCTTAAACTTTCCAAATGCTTTTTTTTTTTTTTAAATTTTTAAGAAAAAAAAAAGCTGCTTATAATTTATAGGGCCGCACGAGAATCTTTCACCCCCTTCCTTCCTTCCTTTTTCCTCCCCCCTCTTAACATTTTTAAAAAAAAAAGAAAGTTAATGCTTTTGATTTTAACCGAAAAGAGTCGAATTGCATCAAAGGAAAAAGATGAAAAAAAAAGTTCAAATGGCGTGACGAGATGAAAAAAAAAAAAAAGGAAAAAAAAAGGTTAAAAGAAAATTTCGAAATTGATCAAGAAGAAAAAGAAAAAGAAGAAAAGGAAGAAAAAATTGAAATTAAATAAAATTGAAAACTGGTCAAAGAACCGATAAAATAAAAAAAATAAAGTTTATGATGATAAAAAAAAAAAATTATTTAAGAAAATTCTATAAAAAAAAATGAATAAAGTGGAAAACGTAAATGAGGTTGACGACGGGAAAAGAAAGAAAAACCGAAGGAAAAAAAAAAAATTTAAATATTTTAAACATTTTCGGACTTAGGAAAAAAAAGAAAAATTTTCTTCGATTTTCTTCCAACGTTTTTTTTTCTTTCCTTTGTCTTCCTTTTTTTTTTCTTTCACCTTGTAAACCAACCCCAATGGAAAATTTCTATTCGATTTCCCAATTAAAAGAATTTTACGAGAGCTTTTAACGGCTTCAAATCCCACGACGCATAAAATAGTAATTTGACCTTTTCAAATGATTCTATACGGCGGACTTTTCCGGGAAAACTTTTTGCGATAATTGAAAAAAAAATATATATAATAAAAATAATAATAATAATGATGATGATAATAAAAATAAAAAAATGGCGCCGTAAAATCGACGTGGCAAAAAAAAAACCATTTCGAATTTTTTTTTTTTTTAATTCAAAAAAAAAAAAAAAATTCCCGCCAAAATTGCACAACATAACAAACGTAAAAACCATTTCCCAAACGCACATACAAACACAAACGTTTGCCTAATAGACAAAAACAAACGAATTTTTTTTTTTTTGATAAAATTTTACCAGATTCTAAAAATGTTTGTTTGTTTTACGAAAAGAAAAAGAAATTTTCTTTATTGTTTATATTATAATAAATAATAACGTGAACATTAATCATGACAACAGCGGCGGTTTTACTACCCCACCCCCAGCCCTTTACCCCCCCACATCCGCCTTCCCTTTTCCCGCCCCCCAGTTCGTTCACACTCAAACCATTAATCTGTTTCAAAGGCGAAAAATTTTGTTGGAAAAAAAAAATATTACACTTTTTTTTCTTTTTTCTCCTCAAATGTATTGTCGAGATGTTCGAACAAACAAACAAAAAAACGATAAATTAACAAAACACAACCGTTTAAAAGAAAACATGAAAGAGAGGGGGGGGGGAAATAAAGAAAAATGATTTAATGTGAGATTTAAAATTAAAAGGGAAAAAAAAAAATTTTTTTTTCTCGGGGGAGGGGGGAAGAATTTTCCAAAAAAAAGGAAAACATCGTAAAAATTTTCAATCGACCACATGGGGGTGGGCGTTTTTTTTTTTTTAATATTAAAGAAAATAATGATGATTTTCTTCAACGGAAAATTCATGACGAACAAAATTTTCTCATTTTCCGATCCATCGATTACTTTACATAAAAAAAAAAAAAATTTTCTGTCGCTTTTCTTCTTAAAGGGTGCGTAAAAATTTTCTTTTCTTTTTTTTTGTATCAAAAATAAAAGACGCCATTTTCGTTGTTTTCTTAAATTTACGTCGTCTGCTATTATTACCATGTGAACGATTTCACAAAAATTAATTAATAAAAATTATTAAAAACCTGGCAAAATATTTTTACGTTTATTATAATTCTATTAAATTTTGAAAATTTATTATTAACTTTTTAAAATCAATAAATAAATATTAATTAATTAATAAATAATTTATTAACTCAAAAAACAAATAAACAAATTTTAATAATTATTTATTTAAAATTTTGTCATGTTTTTTCTTTTTTTTTTTTAAAATTATTTATCAATTACATAAATATGTTTCAAATTATTTATGTATATACATACATAAATAAAAGTTAAATAAATAATTATGTAAATAAATTCATTATCTATTAATTTTTTTTTATTTAAATAAAATTATTTACTTTTTTCCTGCGTAAAACAGGAAAAGGTTAATTTAATTATTAAATTAAAATAATAAATTTTATTTTTTACTTTTACGTGACTTATTATTCCGTAAGATAAGCATACGATAACAGTTTTTCTTTTGTTTTTTTTAATTCGTTATACATGTAATAATAACAAACGATAAATTAATA
>NW_002987257.1:220723-235636 GCF_000006295.1 Pediculus humanus corporis | reverse complement strand
AAGTTTTATTTAAATAAAATTTAATTGTTGTAAAAAAAAAATATTAAATCGAAATATTTTTCCTTTCACCTTTCCTTTATTTTCACTTTTCCTTTTTGAAAAATTCAAAAAGTGGTTAGAGACACGTTTTTGTTTTTGTTTTTTTTTAAATGGAAAAAAGAAAAACGAAAAAAAGGAAAAAAAAAACTTTCACGTAGTTTTTAAAATAAAATGATCGCCATTATCCTTTTCTCTTCCTTTATCTATTTTTTCCTTTTTTTCCTTTTTTTTTGGGGTTTTTATCGTGAAATAAACACTTTTCCCATTCTTTTTTTTTTGTTCTTTAGACTCTCGTCGTTCCTTTTCTACCATACCCCATCCTTTTCTCGAAAAAAAAAGGTTTGCCGGTTTTGTAAAAACCTTCCTTTCCTTTCCTTTTTTGATGCGTAAATTGATGAATCAATAAAAAAAAAAAAACAAAAAATTGTCGTTTTTTTTTCGTGTAGTTTCACCCCTCCCCTCCTCCATTTTCCCCGTATTTCGAAAACCACTTTTCCCCAATTTTTTTTTATTTCTATGGTTTTCCAGAAAAAGAAAACTTTTATTTTTTTAAAAATGGTAAACATTCGCTCCCCCTTCTCCATTTTTTTTTTTTTAATTTTCCCGGCCGGCGCCATTTTTATTCATTTTCCACTTTGACCTTTCTCCCCCTTTCCTCCCTTTCGTTTTCTTTATTCACTCTTCTTCTCCTTCCGTTTTTCCCCCTCCTTCTTTTTCCTCCCATCGAAAAAAAAAAATTTTATAAAATCGAATTAAATTGCGTTATTATCATCATCATCATCATCATTATTATTATTATCATCCTGAAGGCAATCGTTAAATCTTTAACTCGTTATTTAATTTATTATTTAATTTTCAAAAAAAAAGAAGAAAAATACGCTCGACATCATTATTATTATTACTATTTCATTTATTATAATTGCGTGGTACGAAATTATATAGACTTCAATATATAATATATAGGCTAGATAAAAATCGTTTAGAGTTTATACCCGAAAAAATAATAATGATAATATATAATTAAAGATCAATTAAAATATTTAGTTACGAATGAACCGATACGAAAGAAAAACGTTTAATTTTTGTTTATAAAATATAATTATTTTATTTATCCGGCGGATAATTTAACCTCTATATAATTTTATACAACAGATATTTAATCCAACAGATAATTAATCCTCATTTAAAAAAATTTTTTAAAATCGACCGTTATTTCATTATTATTATTGTTAATATTTGGTGACGGAAAGTCATTTTCTTTAATTGAAACAATAAACATAATATATAATATTGTTTTTCCCGATGATAAAATTGAAAAACGATTAAATATAAACGGAAACGAATTAAAAAATTATTATTATTATCGTGAATAAATAATAATAATAATAATCGCGTCGTTTATGACATCGCTTCACCATTCCCGTCGATTCAATTATCGATGAAATTTTTTTTTTTTTTGGAAAAACTTTAGAAAAAAAAAAAAATATTGGAAAAGATTTAACGAGTCACGAGACGATGGGGGGGTAAGAGTGTGAGTTGGGGGAGGGGGCGGCGGACAACTTTTTTTTTTTTTAGACTTTCCATTAAAAAATGAAAAGTCTTTTTTTTTTCATTCCCTCCCTCATTGTTTTTTTTCTCTCTCTCACTCTCTCTCTTTCTCTTTCTTGTCGTGAAGGAATTGATTTTTTTTTTTTTTACGTTCTTATACTTTTTTTTTTATTCTCTTTCCCTCCCCAAACTCCCATTTCCGTCCTCTCCCTTCCCCCCCCCCCGAAGAAAACGTATTTACTCAGTAATTTATCAATGTGAGTAGTTCTTCCTGTATAAAAAAAAAAAAAAGGGGAAGGAGGGGAGTCAAAACAAACTTGATTGATCAGTTCTTTCATTGATATTGATTAGATAAATGAATATTGATGAACTTTCAATGCTTTGACTTTTATTTTGTTAATTAAACTTTATATTTCAAAAATTGTTTTTGTTGTTTTGATTTTAAATCCTGTGACGTCACGTCATTGCATTTAATGAAAACGAAAAACAAATTAAAAAAAAAAAAAAAAAGATTTAAAATCAATTTTAATCAAATCAATTTTACCTTTTTTTTTGCTTTCCGTTTGTTTGAAATTAATTACACGTCTACGTCTATAACATTGTTTGTTTGTTTGTTTTTTTTTACGACTTTATTTTTATAGCGCTATATTTTTATTTTTTATTTTTTTTTACCGAAATAAATTTTATTTCTTTCAATAATAATAATAAGAATAGAAAATTTTATTTATATTATAAATTTTTACTTTTTTTTTTCTTTTTTTCAAACGAAATTTTTTTATTGATGGTAATAATAATAATAATAATAATAATAATAATAATAATAATAATAATAATTTTATTTTATTTACGGTTAAAATTTGATTAATGTATTCGCGAATAAATCATTCATTAAACATTAAAAATATTTCGTCGAAAAAGGAGAAACGAAGAAACAGATTTTACTTTATTTTAATATTAAATATTTATCGGGAGAAATACGAGAAAAGGAAAGAAAATTGGTGGATGCGTTTTTAATCTTGGAAATCATCGGAAACGGAAAGATTTTCCAAAAACCCGTTAGAAAGTTTTCAAGCAAAGTAAAAAAAGAAAAACTTTTTCCAGAAAATAAAGTTTCTTATAAAGAAGCATCCGTGACATTCTGAATTATTAATAATAGTTTTAACTTTGTTCTTTTCCTTGATAACTATATATATATATGTAAGAAGAAAAATATTGTAAATTGAAAAAAGATGGGAAGGTACAAGAAAAAAAGAGAGTGATAGAGAGAGAGAGAAAGATAGAAAAAAGTAAACACGTGATGGAGTAGTTAAAAGGACATAACGATCTCAACTTTTTTTTCTATTTTTTTTTATTCATGCAAATTGTAATTTGATTTTGTTATCAAATTTTTTTTTTTTCGATGTTCTCGAATAAATTTCGAATTGATCGATTGAAAAAATCTTATTTTTATTTTTATTAATTTATTTATTTAATAAGTGCGGCGAAAGACGTGATGGAGTGTGGAAAAGGAAACAACCACAGTTAGTACCACATTTATTTAATATTTGAATTACGCGACGCGGTAAGAAAAACGTTGAAAAACGTTGGGAAAACGTTTTTACCATACCATTCGAACGAGAAAGAGAGAGAGAGAAAGAGAATAGAGAGCATCGAGGACTTTGATTAAAACTTTTCTCTCCTGTAAAATTTTGTGCTTTTGTGCTTTTGAAAATTGCTTTTATTTGTCATCTGCTTTACTAACAAATGTTTCACATCTCACCCATCGTTTTTTTTTTTTTTTTTTTTGAATTTTCTCTCTCGAAAAGGATTTGAATAAATTTGTTTTTCTTTCCATTGCGATTAATGTTACATTGAAATGTTTTTTTTTTTTTTTTTTAAATATTTTTTTAACATTTTTTATCATCATCATCATCGTCGCCGTCATCGTTGTCGTCGTCGTTATGAAAATTTAAAAAAAAAAGGATTCGAAATTTTTATTAAAAAAAATTTTTTTTAAACAAAATTTATTAAAATTAATGATAATGATGATGATGGCAAAAACATAAATTATTTTATGTAAATTTTTTTATAAAATAATATTTACATAAAAAATAAATTGATATTCAATTTTATTTAAATAAATTATCCGAATAAAAAATCATTCTAGAATGTTTTTGTCATCTCTAGCAGAAGAAAATTTTTTTTCCCTTTTTTTTTCCTTATGGAATTTATGAAAATAAATATTAAAATAATTAATTTAATATAAAAAAAAAAAAAAATTAACGGATTATTAATCATTTATAAAAAAAAATAAAAAAATATTCTATTTTATTTTATATAAATTTTTTGCTGTAATTAAGAGCAACCACGTAGAATGGGGAAGGGGGCGTGGGGGTGGGTGGATGGGAGTGGAATGGAAAAAAGATGCGCGCGAGTGAAAAACTAAAAAAAAAAATTTTTTTTAATAAAAAAAACGCCTTAATTACACTGTTTAGACTTTTTTCAATACAAGTAAAATAATTTTTTCTTTTCGATGAAAATTTCTAACGAGATGAATTAGAAAGTCGACATCGAATGGGGCGCGGGGGGAGGGGGTATGAGGATAGTTTTTGAAGAAGAAAAAAGGTGGTGTACGAAGTTTTCTTTTTCCTTTTTTTTTTACTTTTCTTTTTATCGGGAGGGAAAGAAAAAAAAAGGAAAAAAAGTAAAAAAAAAAAAAAACCTCATTTGAGCGACCACGTTTTATCTGTCAGAACCGACTGACCGTAAAATCACTTCTATTAAGAGGATATTTTTTTTCAGTTTTCCTTTTTTTTTTCTCAAAAGTTTAATCAATTGATAGAAGGAAAAATAAATTTCCTAAAAAAAATTTTTCTCGGTCAGTAAATTTCTTACTGTTAATTTTGATTTTTTTTTTTTTATTTTCTTTCTTAGTTTTCTATTTTTTTTTTCCCTTTCATGTCAATGTAGCGAAAAAATAAAAAACAGAAATATGACGAAGAGAAGAGGGGGAGGGGAGAAATAGAAATTTGACGAATATTTTTTTATTTTTCTATTTTTTTTTCCTTCTTTTTAAACTCATCAAGAATTCAAGAGGAGGGAGAAAACAAAAAAAAGGGCTAAAAATTTATTTTAGATCGTAAAAAAAAAATAAATAAATGACCCATAAAGTCAAAAGTTAGACCTACCCTATCCCCCCACAAAAAAAAATGTTAAAATAACATAACGTTAAGTTTTCAACCAGCCAACTTTTTTTTTATATAAGATAAATATAAGAAACCATAAAAATTTAGAAAATTTATGTAAGATATTTATCAAATTTACGAAAAAGATCTTAAAAAAAAAACAAAACAAAGTAAATAAATAAAAAAAAAAAAAAGAAAACAATAAGAAAAACAAACGCAGTTTCATAAAATCTTCCGGAAAATTTTTTTCTTTCAATTTTTTTAACCGAAAAATATTAACCCCCCTTCCCTCTCCTCTCCTCTATCACGGAAAATTCGGTCTCAAAACACTTTAAAAAATAACAAAAAAAAAAAAGGAAAAAAAAATTTGTAAACATAAAAATAAATTATTCAACGAAAATTTTTCTATAAAGTTTGTTGTTGTTGTTGTGCGCGTGTGATAAAATTTTTCTTACGAGTTTTAATGATTAAGGGTCACGTGTGCTGTCGTTGGGTCAGGAAAATTTTCGTCATTTTTTTAAAAATTTCACATCCCACACACGGAAAATGTAACAAAATCGTCTGTTTTACGTTACGTGTAAAAAAATCCAATCGCGAATCGATAATTTCGCCTTAGATTTTAAATAAATTAAAGCCTTTCGCGGAAATTTCATTTCCGGTTTTTCAAAATTCACCTTTTATTTAATTAAAATAATAATTCAAATTCGTGATTGTGCGGACAATTTTAAAATAGAAAATATACATTCAAACTCGGGAAAACATGAAAAAAAAAATGTGACTTGCGACTTTTACCAAACAAAAGAATAGAAAAAAAAAAGCCAAAACGTTCATTAGAAACCAGATTGCGTGACACGTGATCGGCACGTGCTCGTCACGTAACCGATTTTACATTCAAACGACACGTTCTTCTTCTTCATATTATTAATTTTCTCCATTAAAAAAAAAAAAATGTCTTTTTCCATTGATTGTAAATCCATTTGTCAATCAATTAAAGATTAGCAGATGAGTCCAACCTTGTAATCATTGTACGTGTGCGTGTGTGCAAGAGTGCGTGCGTGCGCGTGCAAAGCTCGGGGAAAAGAAAAAAAAAATTTTTTTCTTTTCAATCGGATTCATTGTGTTTTTTGATTATTAACAACGCGTCAACCGTCGTCGAATATATCAACATCGACTTTTTTTTTGCCTTTCATTTATTATCAAAGTGTGAAACTCTCTTTTATTATCATTCTCTCTCTCTCTTTCTCTTTCTCTTCCTCCTTTAACCAAAGTTCAAAAATAATTTTTTTTAAAACTTGCAATGTATAAAAACGAAGTAATGGTAATAATAATAATAATAATTTTACCGTTACGTCGCGACATGTCTCTTCCGCTTCAATTCCACGTCAAACTGAATTGCATCGTTTGTTTCACTCGAATAAATTTTTTTTTTTTTCTTTTCTGTTTCACGTGCACTTATTTCATTCCTTTTTTTATTGACATTTTTTTTTTGCAAAAGAATAGTAATAATAATAATAAAATTGAATAAGTTTAATAGTTAAAAAAAAAAAAAAAATTTTAAATTAAATTTCTATCCGGGGAAAAAAGAAAAAAAAAAAAGTAATAAATAATTTAATGTCTTTCACCCAATGCAAAAAAAAAAATAATTTCTTACCGTTTTATTTTCTAAAATAAAAATAAAATAAGGGCGCCTTAAAATGGTGGTGGTGGCGGTGGTGAAAGTTAGAAGAAAGAGTGGAAAATAAAAAAGGAAAAAAAAGAGAAAAACTAATAAAAGAAAACCACCCCTTAAGTGGTAAATTAGTCATTGAAGAAATAAAAAAAAAAAATTTGCACGTATTCTCCTCTATTACATCAAAACAAAAATGAGAATGAGAATGAATGAATGAATGAATGAATGGTTGCTAATTCGATAATTACATACTAGAGAATGAGTAATAACATGTATAAAAAAAAAAACGAATGAGTTTCACAATATATAATAATTTGATAAAATAAAAAAGAGGAAAAAAGGAAAAACACGGAAAAGGT
Organism: Pediculus humanus corporis; assembly: GCF_000006295.1. Classification (NCBI taxonomy): domain Eukaryota; kingdom Metazoa; phylum Arthropoda; class Insecta; order Psocodea; family Pediculidae; genus Pediculus; species Pediculus humanus. Next base: position 228,857 of record NW_002987257.1, on the reverse strand, counting down.
TTTTTCGGGAGCAAATCTGAAAATTACAAAGTACGAAAGTAAAAAATTAACAACAACAAAAACAGGAATAATAATGATAATGATAATGATAATTTTATCCCCGAATGAAGTAAAAAATTTTGAGCGATGAAAGAACATTTTGAAAGAGAGAGAGAGAGAAAAAAAAAAGCATGTATCAAAAGGAACCTCGTTAACCGTTGTTTGTTGTTTATTTTAATGCAATAATGACACAAGTGTTATTTTATTGTAAAGCAAAAAAAAGTAAAAATAAATAAAAATAAATGAAAGAAAATTTTTTTTTTCCAAAGCACATTTGAGGTGGAACTCGTCGAACAACAACAATATATAATAACAACCAAAAAGTTTAAATTGAAAAATCCAGGAGGTATACGAAGTACAAAAAAAAACTAGTTCGAAAGCAAAAAAAAAAAGAAGAAGAAAAAGAAAAAACGAACCACCTATTGGGAATTTCTATAAAGCGATAAAATTCAGCAAAAAAAAAAGTAAAGGAAAGGAAAGAAAAAAAAGGAAAACTGTGTAAATAACGGAAAGTGTACTGGAACGACGATGACAAAAAAATAAATTTCAGGGTCGGTTCCATAAAAAAAAAGAAAAAAAAAATTTCAATATGTTTAAAAAAATAAAGTTCTTGATGTTGTGACGTTTTTTAAAAAAAAAAAATTTGCTATGGTTCAACGCAATTAAATTAATTTTTATGCCCTCGAATTTAATTTTAAAAAAATAAAAACAAAAATTACGAAATTATTTTTAATTTTAAATAAAATAAATCACGATTCAATTTATTTTCGGGACGTGAATTTCAGCAAAATATCAACGACAACGGGACAACGACGGATCGCAAAAAAAAAAGGCAGGTAACGATAGCAAATTTCAAATTAATTGATTTTATATCCTTACACCATAATTAAATTTGATAACGAAAGGATTTAAATTACTTATTATTAATAAATTGATGTAATCATTTCGTTGATTACTATTTCACGTTATCATTATTATTATCATTACGTCGGTCAAATTATAAAAGAGAGCGAACGATATAATTTTTAATTCTAAAAAAAAAATTACAAAATTTGAGTCATGAATCGATCGATCGATCGATCGTAACGAAAAATTTAAAATTTTTTTAAAATTAAAACTCAGTAGGAAGTCAGTCACGCAATCACGCGGGGGGGGCTGGGCGGAATGTGGAGGGGGGAAGAAAGAAGGGGAAGGAGGGAAGGACGGGGGGATCGATGTGCGCATACGCAAGTTTAAAAAAAAAAAAAAACCAACCACGATCATATCGTCAAAAAAATTTTTAATTAATTTCCTTATCTTTAAACGTAGTCGTCGTTTTGCTACAAAAAAAAAAAATATATATATTTTCCGGTGACGATACGAATGAGAGATAAAATGTTTAGCTGTCATCCAGTGATTGTCACTCCCTCCTTTTCTTCCCTTCTTCTCCCCCCTTCCCGCCTTTTTGGAAAATCGAGTCAACGAATTAGTAACGGTTGTCAAAATTTCAGAGGTCATTTTTATCGTTATCTTATCCGTACATAAAAATTTTCTTTTTTTTTTTTTTTTTTTTTTTTGGTTTTTGAAATTTGAGCGACGGTACTGAACGTGAACAAAAAAATTTAAATTGAATATATTTATTTAATGTTACGTAATGGAAAAGAAATTTTTTTTTTTCGAAAACGAAACCTTAAAATTTATATACCCATTTTTGTAGTTGGTGACAGGTGTTAATTTTTTTTTTTTTTAGGGGTTCCTTCCCAAACGTACGTTAAAAAAAGAAATTTTATTATTTTATTTTGTTTTTTTTTTTCTCCGGGCATTTGTATTCATTTCCGTTTTAATAATTTATTATTATCATCTTGAATTTTTATATGTTTATTCTGCGTGCGCGACGCCTACAAAAATTTTAAATTTTTCATATTAATTATTAATCATTTGACAATTTTTTTTCTTTCATGTTTTTCCCAACCTACACGTACTTAACAGTATTATAATTCTATTGTTAATTTCTGAGAATAATGATGATTATATAAACGCCCTCTGGAAAAACCTTAAATTAATAAAAAAAAAAAAAAAAAAAGGAAAAGAAAAGAAAAAACTGACTTTGAATTCTTCGTGTGGTCTTGTCACGGAATTTTATCATATTTTAATTAATCCCAAAGGCCATAAATAAATCCCATATAGTCCCATAACTAATTTAAATGAATAGAACAATCGAGAAATAAAATTATACTCGCTAAAATATCGGGTACGATGACGACGATGATGATGATGTTGACGTCACGACGCCGAAACCCTCAAAGGAATGACAAAATTTTCCTGTAATAATGATTCAATTGAGAAAACCAGGACTTTCGGATCAAAGCAATACAAATTGACTAAATTTCAATGATTTTGATGGGGGAGGGGGATGCGTGTGAGTGCGAGTGTATTTTAAGGGTGTGAGTTATTGTATGTCATTGGGTATTTTTAGGGTAAAAAAAAAAAAAAAATAAAATAAATAAAGGCGATTACGTATCCAGAAATAACCTCATTAGAAAATGAAAAAGAGAAAAAAAAAAAAAAACGTGACAATATTCAATGTGGGAAAGGAAACAAAAAAGGGACAAGTGGATGATGTCAGAGTCACGTCATCATTTCAAACTCTCAACTTCATCCCTTAATTAAATGTTTATCACTTTTTTTTTTAAACTTATGTTATGTTTATGGCGTTTTTTTTTCTTTTTTTCCGAGTTTTCTTTTATTTTTTTATTTTTTGCTTTCTCCCATCAATTTTCATAAAAATTTTCGAGGTGAAAGAAACGACAGAGAGTGAGTGAGTGAGAGAGAGAGAGAGAGGAAAACCAGATGCGCGTTATAATTTCATAAAATCTATTTTGAAAAATTTTCCTTTTTCTTTTTTCCTTTTTTCAAGGGTTTAAATATTCGCATTTTCATATAAATGACACTTGAAATTCATCTTCGCTATTGCAATTTAATATCTTATTTAAAAAGGAATTCATATTAATTTTTACGAAATAATAATAATAATAATAAGAATAATAATAAAATTTTTCACTACTTCCGGGTTTAAAGATTTTATTTCGCTTTTTTCTTCCTTTTTTGTGAATGTAAAAAGAGCATAATAATAATAACAATAATAGTAATAATAATGATAATAAAAATAAAAAAAACGATGAATTTTTCACATTTAAATGAAAATGAAATGATGACGTCATGAGAAAGGGGGGAAAAAAAGTTTCGAATTCGATGAATACATTTTTATTATTTCAATCCTACAGGATTTTTTTTTTTTTTACGATTGAGGGGAAATACGTGTTGTTGGATAACACCATAATTCGGACTGGAACCTTTTTAGAAAAAAATTCTAAATCGATTGTTCGATAATAATAATAATACGTTTTCGATTAAATCGATTTTCAATTAAAAAAACTAAAAAAAATTGTTTTTTTTTGCTGCCGCCATATTTATTAAAAAAAAAAAAATCGTTTGACAGTAATAAATAGATGTTATTGAATAGAAAAAAAAAAGAAAAACTTTTTAAAGTTACGATAAATCATAAACAAAGATAGAAAAAGAAGAAGAAGAACATTTTACATTCATAAAAAATAATTTTATTTTTCATAAATAATTTCATAAAAAAAAAAAAATCAAAAAATGATTTGTTTGCCAAAGACAGGAAAAATTTGTTTATTTATTTATTTATTTATTTTTTTTTTAAATTTTCAATCGCGCGATCGGAGGGAGGGGAAGGGGAAGGGTAGGGGGGAGCCCGAAGTGATTTATTTTGCTTATTTTGCTGACACGAGCATTAAATTGTGAAAATTCTGTTGTATAAAAAAAAAAAAAAAAAAAAATTATTCTCATCGATAAATTTTCCCTCGACAGCCAAATTATGTGAGCGGTCAGCAATTTTTTTTTTTTTTTTCTCCAGTTGTTTATTAATCCTTCGTGGTGATTTTTTTTTTTTTTTGACTAGTTAACCGGAAACCGGATGTCGGATCGAGAGTTTTTTTGTTTTTATCTTCGTTTCAATGAAAATTCCAGGATTTGATGACGTAAATATAAATCGAGAAGGAAAAAAAATTCTACGAGTATCAACTTGTAAAAATAAAAATTTCCCTACTTCAGTAATAATAATAATAATAATAATAATAATAATAAATTCAAAAATAAATTTGTTAATATTTCAGTTAGAAAAATTCTCCCTCTCTTTTAAGAAAGAGAGAGAGAAAGAGAGAGAGGGAGAGAGAGACTAAGAATATTCAAATAGTAGTAGTGGAAAAATGGACCCCTGATTTGTCAAGTCTTAAAGCCACGCTTGAAAGAAGTGAAAAGTTTTATTGAAAATCCTAAGAGAAAGTATAGAAGGAAATGGGAGGGGAGTGAGGAATGGAGGAGAGGGAGGGAGGGTTATAAAGAAGGGTTGCCAACCCTTCTGAAGTGAAAGTTTAACATAAATAGTTCTTTGCATCATTTACTGCTTTAAAATTTATGACAAGTGTCACCTTCATTTCTCTCCACCATTTCTTTTTTTTTTTTTTCCCTCTCCTCGTCATCATCATCATCATCTTTTTTTTTTCGCTTGGCAGTTTGTCTCTTTGTAATTCTTTGAAACTTCTCTACTTTTTTTTTTATTTTTTTTTTTCATTTCATTTTCACCCCCAATGCACCCTTAAAAAAAAAATTAAAAATAAAAATTCATTTCGAATATAAATTTAAATTATAAAGAAAAAGGAAGAAAAAATATTTTCATTTGAAAAAATTTTTTTTATACCATTAATAATAATAATAATTGCTCGAATGGTTTTCTTTTTTTAGAGGGAAATAAACGTCGTTAAATTATCATCATCATCATTTATTAATTTCTAAAATATTTTATATTATGTATAAATATTTTTTATAATTTTTAAAAGGAGATAAAAATTTTTTTTTTTTCTATCTCGGAGTAATTAAAATTAAATTCACGGTGTAATCGTGTGGTGCGTGTGCGTGCGTGCGCGTGTACATCATTTTCATTTAAATGGATTTTAATAAGAAGACTCACATTTAAAATTATTATCAAAATAAAATTTAAAACATTTTATTACGAAGGGAGAGGAGGTGCGGAAGGAGGGGAAAAGGGGAGACAGGCAGACAATAAGGGGGTAAAAAAAAAAGGAGGTGATAAACTTTTTGATAATTAAATTTAAACATTAAAATAAAACTCGTAAGAAAAGAAAATCATCATCATCATCATCATTAATTTTTTTATTTTTCTCCCCCCTCTCTCCCTTGTTTCTCTTCCCTTTACCTTTTAAATTTTATCATCGTTCGTTTTTTTTTTTTTTTTTTAGTATATGCTCCGTCGTTTTCCAGGTAATAAATAATAAATAAAATAATTATAACCGGAAGTAAAGTAAATTTTCAACTTTAAACGAATGATAATAACGAACCATTTTCCCAATGATGAGGAAACGTTATAAAAAAAAAAAAACTTTATTGGGGGTCAGGGTGGGAAAAGAGAGAGAGGGAAAGAAATAAATAATAAGAAGATTCGAATGCAGAAGAAAATCAACCCCTAAAAAATATAAAACGTGACATTTTTATAATAATCTAACTAAAAAAAAAAAAAAAAAAAGTGTGACATCAAGTACGTCGTAAAACAACAAAAGAGTGAAGTAGTATTAATAATAATAATAATAATAATAATAATAATAATAATAATAATAATGATTTTTTCGAGTGATGTTCGGAAATGAGAGAAAAAATTTAATGATAATAATTATTTCATCGATTAACTACCTGAATGTGACGTTTTATTTTTTTATTCTTAACGTTAATTAAAAATTTTTTTTTTTTAATTACGAATTTTTTTATTATTTTTATAAATAAAAAATTAATTGACGTCATCATTTTTTTATTAAATGATGTCGTCCATGTCTGACGCGTGCAACCATTGCTGTTGAAAAATTTAAAAAAAATAAAAGTGTAAATAAATATTTAATCGGAAAAACGTTAACGAATGAAGGAATGAATGAATGAAAAAGAGATGAAGTTTTATTACGGTTAATTAAATTACTTAAATTTAATTAATTAGTTTTTATATATATATAAACTTAAAAAGGAAAAGAAGAAGAAAAATGAGAAAAGATTACAAGGAAATGGATAAGAAGAAAAAAAACAGGAAGTGAAAAAAACTTTTTTTTTTAAAAAAAAAAACTTTTAAGAAAATTTAAGGAAATGTTTTCGTACTGATACCAAAGTCATTTATTATTTATTACTGATAATTGTTATTATTATCATCGTAGGACTTATTCGTTTGATTTGTCTTAATTAGAAAAAAAAAAAAATCAAGACATTTTTGAAAAGTTTTATTCGTGTTTTTTAATTTTCAAAAAAAAAAAAATCGATTTTAAAAGTAAAAATTATTTTTCGGATTAAAATAAGATTAAGAGTTTGTTAAACAATTAATTAAATAATTTTTTTTGTATTAAATTTGAAATATTTAAGTTTTTTTTATCATTTTCGAAAAAATGTTTTTGTTTTGTTTACAAACAACAAAAACAAAAATTTAAATACCATATTTAAAAAAAAAACAAACGCTCTGCCATCTATCAACGTAAATAAGCAACTCTAAGTTTTTTTTAAATTTTAGTTATTAAAAAAAATAACAGATGTCTCTTTTTGTAAAATTTTCCTAGCGCCATTTTGTAATTTTCAAACTTAACCGTTGCGTGTTTTTCTTTTTTTTTTTTTTTAAATAATTTATAAATAACGTACATTTAAAAAAAAATTAATTGAAAAGTTTTTTGCAAAAGAAATTTAATTTTGAATTTACGTGAAAAAAATTTTTTTTTGTTTCGTTCGGTAATAAAAATTATTTAAAAAAGAAAGTTTTTTGTTAAAACAGTTGCTAAAACAGTTTCGTAAAAAATAAATCAAAGTAAAAAATGGGGCGTACTTAGTTTTTAAAAAACGCAATAGATGTCACTTACGTAAACATTAAATAAAATTTTTTTTAAACGAGTTCGCAATATAAATACATCAAAGTTTTCGTTAAGTTCGTTTTTCATAAAATTCATAAAATTCAAATTTATTAATTAATTATGTAAATAAATTAACAACAACAAAATTTTAATTAATTCACGGTTAACCGTAATAACTGATATTTATAAAACAAAATCGTAAGTGATGGTAATAATATAGATATAATATAAATAAATTTAAAATTCATTTTTGTTATTATTCATACGAAAGTAAAAGTAAAAGTAATTAAAACAAAAAAAAAATTTTTTTTTTTTCCACAAGGCGTTTACCACAAAATACGTATTGTTTAAAATTGTTTCAACCCTTAGAAAGTAACAAAAAAAAAAAAAAAACCAACTAAAACAAAACAATTCCCTTTAAAAAAAATGGAGGGAAAAAAAAAATAAAAATAGGATTAAAAACTCTTTTGCTTGTGGTTTTTAATTTTTTAAAAAAAAATTTTAATATTCAAAAAAACGGCGACTGAATGTCTTCAAAATAATTGCCAGCCATGATCATAAAAATATTAAAACGAAAACCAAAACCCGAATGGTTTTTTTTTTTTTTTTTTTTTAGTTTTTATTGCCGGGGATTTTTTTTTTTTTTTAAGTAGTCGAAGGCTAAAAGTGCCCTCGTTTAATTTTCTTTTTTTTTTTCAACTCGAATAAATGACTGAAGAGGAGAAGGGGGAGTGAAAATGACGAAGAAAATAATTTTTTTAAATAGAAACAGTCTACGAAAAAAATATTAAAAAAAAAATTCATTCCTGTTTAAAAATAATAATAATAATAATAATAATAATAAGCTTCGGGATTAATAAAAAGTAAATAAAAAAATGAGAGAAAAAAAAAATTTTCTTTTCTCTCGAAACTTTTATAGCGAAAATTATCACAGTAAAAAAAAAAAAAAAAACTTTCCCCTCTTATATGCCACGAAACTTATTTTAATCGACGCTATAAATTCCCTACATAACTCATCTTCTCGCTATAAAATAAATGAATCTTGCTATAAAATTTTTTTTTTTTTTTTACTCCCAATCATTTAATTCTCGCTTGTAAAATATTTTTCTTAATCTCTTTAAAAATTCGATATTTAATTATCAATC
>NW_002987257.1:218968-220538 GCF_000006295.1 Pediculus humanus corporis | reverse complement strand
AATTATGGACGGTTATATATCAAAAATATAGATAAAAACAAGAGCATCAAGCTTATTGCTCTATAACTTCTTAACTTATAAATTAAAATAATTCTTTTTTTTTTTTTTTTTTTTATTATTTTAGGGGGGGAAAAAAAAAGAAAAAGAAAAAAAGAAAATTCACAATTCATTTTTTTTAATGTTTCCGCCATGTAAAACTAATTGTTTTACGACTTTAAATTCTTTTTCTTTTCTTTTTTTTTCCTATAGTTTATATAAATCTTTTTTTTCCTTCTTCTCCTTCTCTTTCTCTTTCTTTTTAAACCGCAAAGGGAATTTTTTCTTTTTATATTTAATAAATAAAATAAATGAAAATTGATTAAATGAATTTTTCACGTTGATTAACTTCCGGTTAAACAACACACGGGGGAAAAAAATTTGAAAAAACTAAAAACAAATTTGGTTTTTTTTTTTTATGCGCGCATCTTATTTGACGTTTTACAATGAAAACCAGAAGAGAAAATAAAAAAATAAATAAATTTAGCAGAAGGAAAAAAAAGAAAAGAAAAAAAAAAGTAGCAGAAGAAAAGTACAAGAATAAGTGACAAGAAAAACGGGATTATTATTTCCTTATTTGAAAAACGTGACTTGGTTTTTTTCTTTTCCATTAAATAAATTTGGTCACCTACAAACGTTTGTACAAAAAAAAAAATTAACTATTTTCGTATTCCAGACGTTTGTTTTCTCCACTTTTTTCTTTTTTAAAGGTATTGATTGAAAAAAAAATTTTCCTTTAGTGTTTATTCGTTTGGAAATCATTAAAATGTGGGGAAAGAGAGAGAGAGAAAGAGAGAAAAGTTAAAATCAACCGATTCGAATCCATCAAAAAAAAAATTCTTGTTTGTTAAATGACGTGAAATTCGGACGAAATAATTTTAATAATAAATCGGCGGGGGGAAGGGGAAAGAAGTAGTAATAAAATAAGAAAAATCAGGAGTGATCCCCTCTCCTCTCCAAAACTAGAGAAAGGAAAAAGAAAAAAAAACAAGAAGAATTAATTTGTCTAATGTTGACGTCACAATATTTTGAACCAAGTTTTTTTTTTTAAAAAAAAGAAAAATGAAAAGAAAATGAATTTTCCGACGGAAGGTAATAAAAAAAAAAAATGATGAAAAAAAATTATTAGGTGGTAGTGAGGGGGGTGGTGGAAAATCTTTTAGAAACAAAATCAACTTAAGTTTCAAAATAGAAAAATTTATTAAAAAAAAAAAATGGAAAATTTATTTTAAAGGTTTGAAAGAAAATTTTTTTTTTTTTTGTTTTCTCAGGCTAAAAATTATTATCATCGTCATCATCATCATCGTCATCAGTACTATTATTATTATTATCATTTTTTCATTCGGAAAATCTAGAAAATTTTTACAGTTTTTGAAGTGAATGAAAATTTGATTTCAAGATTTTATTTTATTGTTTTCCAAAACTCAAAACATAAACAAATAATTTAAGTGAGAAAATTCTTCAAAAATTTTCTTCTGCTAAACTTTTTTGTATATATATTTTCTTTAAACCCTAATGATTTGTTAATATTTCT
>NW_002987257.1:202791-218754 GCF_000006295.1 Pediculus humanus corporis | reverse complement strand
CGCGTAATAATTTATTTCAATTTCATCATCATCATTATCATTATTATTATTAGAAATACTTTTATGTTAATAGTTACCGAAAAAACCAGACGACGATACAACCGCAATTAAACATAAATAAACATTTTTTTTTACATTCATTTTAAGAAAAAACAAAAAATTTTTACAATCAATCATCAGGCAACCTACTACATACGCCACTGATTGAGAGTTAAATCGAATGAGTTAATAGTTTAAAATTAAAAAATTATTTTAATAATAATAATAATAATAATGATAATAATAATGATAATAATAATGATAATTTTACCGGAATAAAAAAAAAGAAGAAAAAAAAAATTGAAAAGTGAAAAAAAAAAAAAATGGTTTTCTTTTTTTTGCTGCTACGAAACGTCGTCGTCGCCGCCTCGTCTTTTTTAGCCCCAAAGGCAAACCGTAGCAAAACATGAACGCGCGTAACTCAATAAAAATGTTTTATAAAACTTTTTTTTTTAACTTTGTTTTATTATCATCATCTGAACTTTCCATCATGTTTTTCCATGATTTTCTTTTTACCCCGTTTCCCGCTTTTTTTTTTTTTTTACCAGGTAGATGATTATCTTGATAATGTTATTCAATTCATTTTTCCTTTATTATCATTATTATTATTATTATTATTATTATTATTAATAAAAAAAAACTTTTTTTTTTTGTTTCTCTCTTTCTTAGCCTTAAGGAAATGATAATAATTATGTTTTTCATTTTTGTTTTTAAAAAAATAATTTTTATGGCAAAACTTTTTTTTTTCCTTTCTTTTCTTTTCATTGTTTTCATCATCATTAATAATTTAAACTTTTTTTTTTTTTTTTTTTTTATAAAATAAAATAAAAAAATAAAATAAAAAAATAAAATAAGAAAAAGTAATTATGACGCTTTAACTCGATTTTTAAATTAATTTTTGGAGAAGTGTTTATATGTATAATTTTATTATTTTGTTGTGAGGTTTATTTATTTATTTATTTATTATTAATACAAATTAATTATTATTATTATTATTTTATTAACCGTAAAAATTTTTTTTTCGCTTTCAACGCCGAAAAGTCGGTAAACATTAGCCAAAAAATAAATAAATAAACAGAACAAAACAAAAAAAAAACAAACGCAAAAATTAGCTTAATAAATTTTATGTATATATGTATCTATTAGAGAAAAATAATGAATAATAATAATAATAACAGTGATAACGGAGGGAATCATTCCAAACATGATGATAAAAATTATGTTATTGTTATTAAACACGTTGCAGAACGAAATTAAGAAAAACAAACAAACATTTACATTGTTTTGCATTTCTCAAGCATTAAAAAACATTTCGATTTTTGGTTTATCCGGAAAAAAACATTGTTACCAACTTTAGAATTTAAAAAAAAAAACATAAAAAAAAATGAGAATAAAGTGACTCGATGAACCCGGTAAACATATTTCAAGTGGCAAAAATGAAAATCTTTTACGGATATGATGAAGTTATTATGATATTCATCCCCGAGGACATAATAAGTTTCCATGTAAAACAAAATGAGTGTGATAAATGTTGTTTGTCGGTTGTTTTTTAAATTGATCGATTTATTTATTTGTATCCCAAGGGTTTTTTTTTGTTTGTTTAAACGAAAAACTTTCTAACCGTTTAATAATAATAATAATAATAATAATAATAATAATAACCATTTTTATAAAAATACGGAAACGGAAAATAAATATTTATTTAAAAAAAAATCCGGTCGGAAAAATAAAAATTTTTGAATTCTCATCTTCTCCTCGTTTGTTCATAAAATTATTCACAAATCGAATTATTAACAAATTATTAATAATAATAATAATAATAATAATAATAATAATAATAATGATAATAAATATACGTTTCGATACGGTTGTTTTATTTATGAAAAAAATAGTAATAATAATAATAAATTTTGACTTAATTTTTTCTTTTTTTGCTTCCCATGACGGAAACGAAGTCAAGTGTGCCACCCTATAAATGTTGTCGTCGTCGTCGTTGTCGTCTGCTTGTGTACGTGCTCGTTCATGTTCTTCCCTCTTTTTGCCTCCGAATAGTGCCACACACACGCACACACACACGCATATATATAACACATTCGTTAAATTTGTTTTGGTTGTCATTTTTCCTTCTCAATATCATAATCAGAATATACTAAAAAGGTTGACCAAATTTTTATGTTTCCAACAATTTTTAACATTCAATTCAAATTAATCGTGACCAATTGAAATCATACGTCTTTTTCCTCCTCCCCTCCTCTCTCCCTCTTACTCTCTCCCATTTTTTTCACTCTTTTTCCTGTCGAAAAATAATTTTCGCATAACGAGTTTTCTTTTTTGTTTTCCCCCCGAATGTTCGTTCGTTTGTTCCATTTCAATAGTTTTATTTCATTTTTTCTCATTGAAAAAAAAAAAAATTTCGGATTGTTTCCGGAATATTTTTGCTTACGTCACTAATTATCCTCCCCGAACATTAATTTTCTTTTGTTTTAATAATACAATCTGCGTTTTATCAATTCTCTCTATAATATAGTCTATAATATTTACGCGTAAGTATTTTCAATTGGAAAATTTTAGGTTGCAACCAAACGATAGTTAAATATAATAATAATGATAATAAAATCGGAGTTTAATGTTTTTTCCTTTTATTATTATTATTATTATCAGGGGGGGAAAATTATTTTACGTCCCAGATGAAATCCCCGATATTTTTTTTTTAAATTTTTGATATGTTTCGCATGGATTATGAGAGAGAGAGAAAGAGAGAGAGAGAGAAAATTTTTTGGAAATGGAGTGTTTCATATCAGAAACCGAATTGTTGTTGTCTATATATTTGCAAAATCGAAAACCAATGACAAAATTGAAAATCTGTATATACGAATGACGACGGCAGGATCAGATTAAGGAATTATTATTTTTTGTTTTGTTTTGTTAATTGTCTACGTTTCAAAAAAACAATAATAATAATAATAATAATAGATAAAAAATTGTAACAATTCATCGTGTTGTTTTTTTTCTTTTTTTTTTAAATTGACTTTTATTACAATAATTTTTTTAATTTTCATGTTTTGAAACATAAAAACTTTTCCAAAAAAAACAAATTTTCTTACGGCCCTGATTTTTTTTTTAGAACAATAAAAAAAAAGTGCTGAAAACAAAAACGCAATTGAAAAAATATTTAATGGTTTGAATTTTTGTCAGCAATTTTTTTTTTTTTTTTTTTTTTTTTTTTTTTTTTTCGCTGTAAATATTTTTCACTTTTAGTTTTCCACGCCATAAATTCTGATGCGAAACAAATCTTCCGATATGCACACGCGGAATAAACATTTTTTTATTTTATTTTATTTTATTTATTTAAAAAAAAATCACAATAGTAATAATAATAATAATAATAATAATAATAATAATAATAATAATAATAATAATAATAATAATAATAATAATAATATTAACGATTTCAAACGGAAAAAACAAAATAAATTTTCATTTATTTATTTCACATCCCCATTCATTTATTCTTTTTCTTCGACCCATACCTAGTAGTAAAGTTTTAAACCTTACGAGTATACCTTACGGGTACCGAAAAACGTCAGAAAAAAGGAAGAAGAAGAAAATTTTCCGCGAAAATATTAAAAACAATAAAAAAAAGAAAACATTTTGGAAAAGTCTCAAATGAAATAAAAACGAAATTTAACTAAACAAACAATTATAGACGACTCCTCCGTTCTTGGAAGAACGAAGGGCACGAAGCATCTTTATTGCTTACTTTATTTATAGCAAAAGTTTTTAACAAAACGCAAAAACTGTCTTTGAATAGTAAAATAAAATGATAAGATTCTGTAATAGTAATAATAATAATAATAATATTTACAATATTATATACAATGTAAACCGTGGAAGAAAACAATTTTAAAATTTTTAATAATAATAATAATGCATAATTTTTGAAATTATTTAACAACGTACGTACGTATAATTGTTTAGTTTTTGACTTCTGGTTTTTAAATTTTTAATAATATCGCCCCCTTCCCCTCCCCTCCCGGCAAACTTTTCGAGGGAGGAGAAGAGAAGGGGGCGGGGCGGAGCGGGGGAGAGGGGGGGGGGTAAAAGGCGGGGAGAGGGCGGTTGTCGTAACCTGTTTCGCTCGTTTGCGTTTATAAAACAAAAAAGATTTTTATCTTATATTTTAAATATGGCGGCGGATTTTTTAATAAAAAAAAAAATATTTTCCGATTTGTTTTCTTTGTTTTCTTCGTTTTGTTTAAATTATATTTTGTAGATACAAATGTCGTTTCGAGAATACAAATGTCCCTACTTTTTATACTTTTATTTTATTTTCTTTTATGTACCTGAGATAAGGAAAATGACGTCATAATTATTAGGAAAAAGAAAAAAGAAAACTTTTTTATTATTTTTATGTTTATTTTGTATTCGAAAGGAAGGAAGGAAAGAAAAGTTTTTTTTTTCTTTTTTTACGGTGTCGAATTATGTTTTACGATATAACTTTCTGTATGTATGTATGTAATATAACTTTTTGGGAAAAAAGAATAATAATAATAATAACTTTTAAGATTGTTTACTGCGGTGTCGTCATTTTCTATTAATTTTTACGAAAAAAGGAAAAAAAAAAACTTTACGAATATGTCGAAATAAAATAAATAATCGTAACGTAACGTAAAGAGAAGATGAGAGGGGGAGGGGGAGGAGGAGGAGGAAGGAAAGGAAAAAAGGGAGAGAGGAGGGGAAAAAAATTGAAAGTTCTAGAAGTGGAAAAACTCTTCGGATTATTTATAAGTGCTTTGATCCATTTCTAAAATTAAATTTGTGATGCATTGCTTCGTGAAAAGCTACATATGTCCCACCTCCTTTCCACCCCTCCCTTTCCAACCCCCACTACCCCTCGGAAATTTTTTTTTTTAATTTTTTAAAGAAATTATTATTATTATTATTCTACATCGTTTAACTTACAAAAAAAAATTTTTTTCTACGAGAGGACGGTGCCAATAAATTCGCGTTTTTTTTATTTTTTTCTTTTTCTGGAAAACTTAAATCAATCAATCAAATTATTTTTTATCGTTTTATAACTAAAATGGCAAAATGGTAAAAACGGCATTAACTTTCCCCCTCCTCCTCCTCTTCCTCCTCTCGCCAAAAATAAAAAAAAAATCATTTTTATTTATAACGACGAACCTTTTTTTTTTTTTTTTGTGAACCGTATGGACGAGTTCAGTCTCATCATAATACGGTTGATTTGATTGAATATTTCAACAAACAAAAACAAACACAACACAAACAACATCATTGTTCCTGTTCCTACTTTTTTCCCTTTACCTCTTTCTTCTTTCATCTCTTTCGGAGGTGGGGAAAGAGGTCGGAAGGGAAAGGGAAAGGAGGCAGAAACAAAAAAATAAAATAAAATAAAAACCCGAAAATGACTGCTCAATGAAGCTGTATAAATTAAAAGTTCACGGAACCGTGGAACTCAGATTACCAAAGCCTTTTGCCAAAAACTCACAAACTGGAACGTTAAACCATATAGAGGATGCTCTCGAGACTTATTTTACCATATTTATAGCTCATTTTAATAAAAATTAATAATTTTATAACTTAATGTAATAAGGGATTTAATAGAAATTCATTATAACAAACGGGATTTAATAGAAATTCATTATAACAAACGGGATTTAATTATTTATTAATTAATTAATTTTTTCTCTCTCCCTTCCTTCTCCTCCTCTTTAAATTTATTTAAACAAAGAAACGACGATTGTAATTTATTTATTTATTTATGTATCGAAATTAAATGTAAACAAATAAAAACCAGGTGTTTATTATCATTTTTTATTTTTAAATTTATTCGGATTTTTTTTCCTTTGCAAAACAAAATTTCAACATAAATGGTTGTTCCTAAGAGTTTATTTTTTTTGGCGGGCGCGGGGAGCGGGGAGAAAGGGAATAATTATAATCAAGTAAAAATATTAATAAAAAAAATTTTAGTTGTATATTCGATTGTTTTATGTGCCATTTTAACATAGAAAACTTATTACAAAAGTTCCAGGGAACGAACAAACATAAAGTCTTTTGTTACGAAGAGAAAAAAAAAAAAAAAAAACAGCTTATGCTTTTAACTCCTTGTTTAACTGAATTTTTGTGACTTACAGTCACAATATTTAAATTTTATTCATAAAATTACATCATTTTTTTGTTTGTTTGTTTGTTTTACTAATATATAGTCGGCCGAGAATTTTCCCGAAAGAGAAAAACCAGTCCAGAGGTCACGGTCATTCATTTAAAAATTTAAAAAAATCTTTTTTTTCGCGTACGTTTGTTAGCTCTACGAAATAACTCCAACGATTTCATTTAGAGAGGCAAAGAAAGACAGTGAGAGAGAGAGAGTATGATGTGTTACCAAACGCACTAAGGAGGAAAGTGTGGAAGTGTCGAATTTAATGTGATTATAACCGCTACACGATTTACCCCTAAACTTTTAACGTTTAAGGGTTTCCTAAAAGAAAGGGTGAGAATGTTTTCTCCACCATTCTCTCTCTCTCTTACTCTCTCGATATTTTTTCATCCTCTTTTATGTATTTTTTTTTTTTTTTTCAAAGTCGAATTATAATACGAACAAGTTTTGTCGTTGATCCAGCGTAGAAAAAAAAAAACTCATAAAAATAAATAATATTCAAATATAATACGAAGAGATATAAAAATATATATATATATATATATATATATATATATATATATATGAATGAATTTTTTTTTCTTCTTTATAATTTAATAATATTCGCTTCCTCCTCCTATCCCTACCCCTACCCCCTATCCCCCCCAACACCGAAAATAAAAATGAAAATGAAAGAAGAATAAGAAAGCGTAAAGAAAAAAGGAAAAAAAAAAAGAAAAACCGTTGGAATAGGCATTTTCATGTTTTGATTTATAAGTTTTCTGATGACTTTATCTGAATTTCGAAGGAAAACACATTTGAGACTTATCCTTTACGCCATAGGTTTTGGTTTTACTTGATTTATTTTAAATCCTTTTTTTTCACTTTATCACAGATAAATTTTTATCATTTACCCTCATCCTCAATCTCTCTCTCTCACTCTCACTCACTCACTCACTCTCCACGTATATACGCCACTTTTCGTTTCTCTCTATCTCTCTCTCTCTCATTCTCTTTTTATGTGTCTGCGTGTGTGCGTAAGTGTGAATTCAATTTATATTATTAATTAATTTTATTAAGTGATGATGATCTCGCTTCTGGAAAATTTTTGGCTTGCGAATTTTATAAAAAAAACAAAAACAAAAGATTGTAAATTATTTTTACACGATAAATAAATATTTATTATTATTATTAATATCCTATTTTATTTATATATATTCGGGAAAACAAAAAAATAAAATTTTATTAATAAAAATAAATAAATTTTTTCACGCTTACATCATTTCCTTTTTTTTTTTTTGCAAAAGAAGCATGGAAAATTGAAAAAAAACATTTAAAAACAATCTTTTAATTTGTTGCGAAAACCGAGGAGTCCAAAGAATAGGGGTCGGACGTAAAATAATAATATTAATAATAATAATAATAAAAGATAATATAGCGCTATAATTCATATTAACTACAAAAATCATTTTTTTTTTTATATTTATCTGATTGAACGACGGGGATTTCATTTAGCTGAGTGAAAAGATCTCGAACGTTCGTTCGTTCGTCCATCCAATCTCAAGCCGGAGATTTTAATTTTCATTTTTTTTTTTTTTTTTAAACAAAAAAAAATTAAACAATAAAAATTTTTCATTGATTTTAGATTTTAAATAAGAATTTTTTTACCCGCCATAATTTTTTTTTTTTTTTACAATTCAAAAAGGGGGGGGGAAATTTATATCGTTCAATAAATATAAAATTGATTAATTTATTATTATTATTATTTTTTTTTTTCGATTTTTAATTAATGACGATAGAAGATAAAATAAATAAAAAATCTTGCGTTCGTACTTTTGTGTGTGCGTGCGTGTGCGTGTATTTTATTAAATGTTTTTTTTTTTTTTGATGTTTTGCGAAAAACCGGAAATTAATTTTTTTTTTTTTAAATTTATTTAATGTGGATACGGTTTGTAAATATTCATTTTTTTTTTTTTTCATTCTCGAGTGATACAATCGGTAAAAATAATAAATACATTTAATATATTATGGTTTTTTTTTTGTGGTAAAAAGCGACGGTGGTAGAAAACATAAAAAAAAAGGAAACTTACGTATACACACGCACGCACGCACGCACGCACACAAACACACATTCATACACAGACAAACGATGCCGGAAGACATTATTAATAGAAAATTGCAAAACGTAATTTTTTTTTTTTTTTTTAGCAAGTCAAAATATATATAAAATATAAACAAAAAAAAAAAGAGACATAAACAATAGAAATCTAAAATAAAATGCTGAAATGAAAATATCTGAACATGCTCAACCAACCGGAAGTGCCGCAATGTCATTGGTTAATGCCGGGCTAACAATCACACAGCCTCTCCTTCATTCATTCATTCATTCTTCTTGTTTAGCTATTTCCGTTTGCGACCGGTTTTTGACTTCCGTTAACTTTTGGTATTTCTCTTTTTAAAATTCTCTAACCCCTTCCCCCTACCCCTTACCCCTCCTCCGGTTTTTTTTTCTATTCTCTTACCGAACAAAATCCATTGTTGATTTCTTTTTTTTTATTTCTGTTTTTACTATCATCATTATTATTATTATTGTTTTTTTATTTTTATTCGGGGCGCGCAAAATTTTTCTTCTTGAAAATTAAAAACATAAGCCTAAAAATTTAAAAAAAAAAAATTTTCATCACTATAACAAACTTGCCACGTTTTTTTTTTTCGGTGAGCTGAACAAAAACAATACCTCCCCCCACATCTCATCTCGTCCCCCACGGACAAAAAAAAAAGAAAAAAAAATTAAATTAAAGTTAATTTTTTTATTTTAATGAAGGCGTAATTCATAATAATTAAAATGAATAAAATAAAAGAGAGAAAGAGAAAGAGAGAGAAAAGGAAGACGATCCAAAGAAGTTTTCGGTATGAAAAAAAAAAGAAAAAAAAGAAAAAGAAAAAAAGAGGAGGAGCAGAAGAAAAAAAAAGATAGAAGAGAAAGGGTGGTAAAGTAGAATAGAAAAAAATAAAAAGATGAGGAAAAAAAAGGAGGGGAGGGGGATGGTAAAAAAAGAAGGAAGTCTTAAAAAATCCTTTCTTGCTCACAGGGGTTTAATGAACAAGAAGTTAGAACGGAAAACTCTTAAGACGGAAACTTTTCTTTTTTTTTTCCAGCAAAAGGAAAATAAAAAATAAAAAAAAATGAAAAAAAATATTATTATTTAAAATAAAGATGGTGAGGGAGGATTTTACAATATGGGAGGCGTTTGAAACTGATAACAGTCGTTGTGGAAATATTAGGGGTTGAATTTTTCGTTGGGGAGGTTTCAAATTTTAAATATATATATTTATACGTATACGTACAAAGATATAGGAATGAGGAAGGAAGGGTGGGGGGAGAAAATACGATGGGGACGTTTTGACAAAGTTTAAAAAAAAAAAATAAAATTTTTTTTCTTTTCTTTTCCTTTTCTTTCGCGATAAAAACTTATTTCCAACCCTCTTCCCCTCCCACCTCGAAAACCCTTTCCGAACAACAAAAAGAAAAAAATTTTCTCGAAAAAAAAAAAACTTCACTAAATTAAGAAAACATTAATTAAAAATTAATTTTATCTTCTTTCATTTTACAAGTGAAATTCAATTTTTTTTTTTTTAACCATCGAATTTTCATTAATTTAAAAAAAAAAAAAAATTAAATTTAAATTTAAATTGTAACCTTTCATAATAATGATAATAATGATAATAATAATAATAATAATTTTTATAAGGTTTAAATACCCTTTTAAGTGACCAGTTTGTAATTTTTAGTTGTTTTACCATAAGCGAATTAAAAAAAGCAACAACCTTAAGGGAGATTATATAAAATAATAAATGTAATAGAACGTTCTCGAAACTAAAGTAAAAAAAATTATTATTATTATTATTTACCTGCGTAAAAATTAATCAATTTTTTTATTTTTTAAAAAAAAAAAAGTAATGATAATAATAATAATAATAAAACGAAAAATAAATTAAATCGGAGAGATTAATTCGAAAAAAAAAAAGAAAAAAGTTTACATAAAGATGAATCGAATACATAAAAAGGTAAATCAAAACGATATGACATAATGGAAGTAGATGGGAAGTGTGGAGAAAGTATGGAGGGGAGGGGGAAAGGCGGGAAAAAAAGGAAGGTTAGGCAAATAGTAAAAGAGGAAGGGAAAGGCAATACTGAAATATCAAAGATCTCCGAAACTAAACCGAGCTAGGGAATACTTTGAAAAATATACGAGCAAAATATGTAAATTGAAAACAATTAGTTACGGTATTATCCGGAAGCTAAGACTGACGTTCTGGATTTGTTGCGGTTCATTCATCGGGGGGGAGAGGAGAAGAGAGAGTGCGGGAAGGAGGAGGATGAGGAAGTAGGAAGAGGAAAAAGGGAGGAAGAGAAAAAGAGAAAAGTGAGTAAAAAGGAACAAAATATAGGAGGAGAAACAACGGAGGAGAGTGGATGGTGGTAGGGAGAAAGAGAGGAAAAATTTTCAATGGAACGAACCTTTTGTTAGAAGCTGCTCCCGCTTCTGCTCCTGCTCCTGATACTGTTGTTCGGGGACAAAAAAAAAAAAAAGATTTTTTACGGTACCACCGTTTTGTACTATTTAAACCACTCTTGAATGAGCAAATTTTTATTTTTTTTCTTTAATTATTTAATTAACCGGAAGTTGTTGTTGTTTTTTAACTTCGGCCACAAAAAAAAATGTTTCTTTTAAAATTTTTGGGATTATTTTTAATTACAAAAAAAAAAAAAATGCAAAAACAAAACGGTAAAGAATAATAAATGGTGGTAGTAGTGGTAGTAGTTGTAGTGAGAGGGTTAATATGACCGTAAGGGATGATCTGATTGCCTTTCAACGAGTTGTTTATTTATGACCGTTAATGTGGGAACCGGTGAATCCTTGTTTCCCTGTATTACAACACCAATTACGACCCTTTAAAACTAATTCTCTTTTCATTAACTCTCGATTTACATTCTTGAATAATATATTTTATGTAAAAATTTTCCTTTTGTCTTTTCATTTTATTTATTTTTTAATAATTTACATTATTTTATTAAATAAATAAACAAAAAACAAAAAATTAAATTAATAATAAAAGGATAAACGTTAGAAAAAAAATTTTTTTTACTCCAACCCGAAAAATAAAATCTTAAAAATCATTTTTTTAAAATTTTAATACGATAAAATTAATTCTTTTTATACCTACCCTTAATAAACTACCCTTATCTATCTCCCCTTTTATCGTTTTACTTTAAATGTTTATCATCATTTGATTTTTAAACGTTAAACAAAAATAATAATAATAATCAAAATTTATAATTTTAAAATTAAAAAAAATTTTTCCGCGCCATGTTAAAAAAAATAAATAAATGCGGGATGAATATATATTATCTCTTTCTAAAAAAAAACGCGTAAATATATAAATGGCAACAAGTCGATAATGATATTTAATTTTTAAAATTTCCAATACATTCGTCACGGCAACAATACGATTTTTATTTAAAAAAATAAAATTAAAATTAAAAAAATCTGTCGTCGGGGTTTTTCTTTTCTTTTCTTTAACGATAATAATAAATATTAAAATATTTTACAAAACAAAAACAAAAAAAAAAGGAAAGAGAAAGAGAAAAGAAGAGAAAAGAGAAAGAGAAAGAAGAGAAAGAAAGGATAACAAAAAAAACAAAAAACAAAACGTCGTCGAAACCTCTTTTTTTTTTTTTAAATTAAATAAAATTAAGGGTTTTATATTAAATTTAAATGTTTAAATTAAATGGTGTAGAAAGAACCGATAGCTACCGAATGTTTCTCAATGAGATTTTCATTGTTTCCTCAGACTGATATAACAGATGGCCTTTTATCAATTTTAATTTTTTATCCTTGAAAGATTTCTTTATGTTCTATAATGATTCTCCTTCATTCAATTACATGTATTATTTTTAATTATTACTAAAAAAAAAAAACAAACAATGGTTGTAATAGTAATAATAATAATAATAATAAATGGTGATTAAGTTTTTAAAACAATAAAACAAAACAAAAAAAAATGTTTCCCGATCGATTTTTTTCTTTCTGAATTCGAAAGGATTAACATCAATTCCCCCCCCCCCCGTAGTAATTTTAGGTAAAAAAAAAAAAAATTCTAAAAAATTAAAACTACAAAGCAAGCAAAATAAAACAAAATGGCTACCGAATTTTATTATATTTATTAAAATGCGGGTACAATTTTTTTTTAAAAAATATTTATACGGAAAATAAGAAATGTTTCATTTAATAGAAGTTTTAATAAATTTTATTTGTGTAATAATTAATCATCATCATCATTATCATTATCATTATTAATTTTTCTTTATGCTAATAATAATAAAAAAAAGAAAATTTATTATTATTACAATTTGAATTTCCCGGTAGTAAAAAAAATTACGATTGGTTGGTTGGTTTTTTTGTTTATAAATAAATAATAAAACATAATTTTTTATTTATTTATTAATGTTGTTGTTATCTAAAATCTAAAATGATAAGAATATTAGACAACTAATTTAGTTTTTTTATTCATTTTTTTTAAATTTTTAGACTAACATAAACGCTAACAAGAAAAACAATTATTTACACGGGTTAATAAATACAAAAAAAAAAAAAAAGAAATCACGGGTTATAATCTCCGGATATTCTAGAATTATCCACGGTTTTCCCTTTAATCATTTTATAATTCGATTCGGAATCCACGTTGTCTCCTTCTTTATCCTGGTGTGCCGTCATGTGTCTCGTTAAATGATGTCGTTCCCGGAAACTCTCGTTACAAACGGGACATTTTAATTTATCCATTTCCCGTCGCCTCCTCAAATGATCCGAATTCGCGTGATCGTTTTTATGATGAGATCTCATGTGGTAAACTAAATCGGATGTCATGCGGAAGGAAACGTTGCATTTGGCACAGACATTTTGCGCCGGAAGAGTTAATGCGGCCAACGAAGGTGGCAACAGGGAAGCGTTTACAAAACTCGTCGGCAATATTGGACTCGCTCCGAACATGGGAGCCGGAATGAAATTTTGACGTGCGAGACCGACGGACACGGGACTTATTAAATTATTACCAATGAACAATGAAGATTGCTTATCAACGACAACGTCTTTTTGATAATTTTGAAATCTCGGCCTTTGATTTTCGACGGGTCCATATTGAAATATTTCTTTTTTAGGTTTGAGCACGTCCGGTCCCAGGAGCACCGTATTTAATTTTTTTTCCATAATGTTATTTTTATACGACGGTGACGGTGTTCGTACGGCGTCAATGGGTGACGGCGAACGTGACGATTCTCCAATTGTCGCAGCGGAAAATCCGACACCGACTTTTTTAAATGCACTTTTTATCGTATCGTTTTCGCATGTTTCGACATCTATTTCTTGTTGCGCATCGAATTTTTTCACTTCTTGTCTTTTCGACTTGTTTTGTTTGCCCTCATCGGGCGATATTAAAAATGCAACGTCGAAACTTCTTTTTTTAGGTATGCATGTGAGATTGTCGTCGATCGCGTTGTTGTTTGTTTTTCTTATTTCCGGACTACTACGAGATTCTTGTCCTCCTTCCTTATCCGGAATCGAATACGTCATTTGATTATTGTTTAATATGGACACAGATAATCCAATGTAAGGAGGAATGGCCATTATCATCTATGAAAATAAATTAAATTAATGATTCATTCTTATAAAAAAAAAGTAAACTTATTAACTGTATTTAATAATAATAATAATAATAATAATAAAATTTTTCCTTTTGTTTAATTATATATTAAATTATTTTTTCTTATACTTAATATCAAATTTATTAACATTGATAAGAAATCATCACTTAAAAATTTATTAAAAACGTAACGCGTTAAATACATTTCTTAATTATTTTAATAAATGCAAGAGTAATAAATAAATAAACTTACCTTAATAAAAATTATTTATTAATAATTAACGAAATTTATTATTATTTAAAATAAATTCATTTAAAAAAATCACGAATAAAAATTTTTTACATAAGTTTTTATTACAATCGAATTTAAATAAAATTATCGATAACATTTTCAATTTTTTAATGATAACACACGAATCGCAAAAAATAAATAAATAAATACAAAACTTATTAAGAAAAATTTTTCTTTAAAAATTAAAAACCGAAAAAAATTTTTTAAAACAAAAAAATTGTTTCTGGTTCGGAGAAAAGTTAAAGACTGAAGAGATTTTATATTTTGAAAATTGTTGTTCAAACTGGAAACAGAAAAGAGAAAGGAGAAGAAAAAAAAACAAACAAAAAAAAAGAGAGAGAAGAGAAGAGGAGAGAAGAAGGAAAAAAAAAAAATCCATAGAAGGAAAATAGGGAAAACAGAAAAAAAAAGAAAAAGGGGAAAACCCTATTGTCGAATCTCTGTAACAAGTGTTTTCATTCCACCCCTTATTGTAATTTTACATTATTTTTTTCATATTCACAACAAATCAACTTATAACCAAACAAACGAACGAACTAACGAAAGTTTTAACTAACGTAAGTTTTAACGCTTTTTTCCTACCCTTAATTTTGCACCTTAATAATTATTATTATTATTACGTAATTTTTTTTTTAAATGTCAAATTAACGTTATACGTGGTAATAAATTCGCCATATCGCGTTTTAATTTAAAATTCGCGGTAAAATAATATTAACGATGATGATGATGATGATTATGGGGGATGATAAAAAACGCTGTGAATATAAAAAATAAAAATAAAGTAAAATCAACATTGTTACCGTAAGGAATGTATGGTGAGCTAATAAAACTCCATTTCAATGGGCGGGTTGAAAGAGCAACCAATGAGGAAATTGTTTCCCCGGAAAACGTGCTTTTCCAGATACTTACAAAGAAGAGAAAAAAAAAAGAATTTTTTTTTCTTTCTCTCTTTCTCTTTCTCTGGCTGGATTTTAAATAAGTTTTTAAGTTAAAATATTTTGTTTTCTTCTTTCAATTCTATTCTTTTTTTTTTTTTTTTTTTTTTTTTTAATTAGAAAAACTTTCGTTTAATTATTTATTTTTATTTAAAAAAAAAAATTTAATTTTTCTCACGTTGTTATCGTAATATAAAATTTTATGATTATGTCAAAATTTGAAATTAAAATTAACGGTTTTTTTTAAATATAAAATAAAAATTTTCGAAAAAGTAAACGGAATTAATTCGATGATGGAATCGAACCGGAAACGATTTAAAATCTCTACTACATTTTGAAAAGTCCATCCGGAAATTGATATTACAATGGAAAAAAAAATTTTTTTTTATTAATTAAAAAAAGGGTAATAAAACGAAAAAAAAAGTTTTGTTGTAAAACAACAACATAAGCAAAACATTCATTAAAAAAGGAAACAGAATGAAATTAATGAAGGAGAAAAAAGATATAAACTGAAATAAAAAACATAATGAGGTTCAAATGAATCGAAGAGGGAGAGAGAGGGAGATAGAGATAAAAAAAAATGAGTTTTTTTTGCTATCGAGAATTGGCAAGAAAATTAAGCAAAGGTTGCAAAAGGTTTTTATGAAGGCAATAAAAAGGATAAAATGTCGGAGGATTTGGATAAGAGAGTAGTAAAAAAAAAAAAAAAAAAAAAAAAACAATAGTTAAATTCGTGAATTTAATCTCCGAGAGAAGAGAAAAAAAACTCACGAAAAGCTTCTTCATTGAAAAACGCATGCCAAGTGATTTTTTTTTTCTTTTTTTTTACGCCGCACACA
>NW_002987257.1:196038-202712 GCF_000006295.1 Pediculus humanus corporis | reverse complement strand
TAGTAATATTGAAAAGTTTTTTTTTTTTTTTTGGCAAGTTTTTAAACCTTAAAAAGGAAAAGGTTTCCCTGATATTTGAAATTAAAAAAAATCCCTTTTTGTTACTTCATTTTCAAAGCATTTTCCCTTACAAAAAAAACTTACTCATAATAATAATAATAATAATAATAATAATAATAATAATAATAATAATAATAATAATTCGTTTATTACAAAAAAACAAAACAAATTTATCACGGTAATCAAAGCGTAAATAAATTAATAATAATAATAATAAAAACAAGTTAAAAAAAAATAAAAAGTAAGAAAAATAATTTTTAAAAAAATTTATTTAGATAAATTAGATACTAAATATTATTATTATAATTATTATTATTATTAATATTCGAAATTCGAATAATTTTTTAACGACCGTACGTGTGCATACGTGCGTGCGTGAGTGCGTGCGTGAGTGTATATTATGAATCATAACGCCAGATATAATATTTAAATTTATTTAAATAATATAATAAATTACGAAAAAGAAAAAAAAAATTTTGTTTTTTTCAAAAGAAAGAAAGAAAAAAAAGAAAAAAAAATTTTTTCTTTTCTTTTCTTTTCTCTTTTTCTTTTCTTCTGCTTCTTCTTTTTTATTTTTTTGAGCATAAGAGAAAAAAATAAGAAGTTAATTTTTTTAGGCTCATAAATATTGCTTACATACATTCCCGTCCTGTGACTACTACTAAACCTTGAAAATAAATTATTTTTTATTATGGAGATTTTTTCCTTATTTCAATTCCAACACCCTGTCTGAACGAACAATATTCTTATTCCGACGTTGCCATTTTATCATTATAAAAATTTCTTTTTTTTTTTGTTGTTGTTGTCGTCGTCGATTGAAAACAACCCAAAAGAAGAACGAATGAATATTTAAATAAAATGTCGTCTGTTTTAAACGAGATTTATATTTTGGGGTAAATGAATTTTTTTTATAACTTGTCACATTAAAAAAAAAAAAATTTTCTTTACGGTTAATCTAATCGGATAAATTATCAATCGAGGTTTTTTTTTTTTAAAGGGGAGCAACAAACGGTGGCACAAACGTTTGCACGTTTGTACACACGCGTTTCTTATTATATAAATGATGTGCACGAGAAGTTCAATAAATCAATCAAAATTTGTTATCGCATTTTTTTGTCTTTATTTTATTTTATTTAATTGATTGTTGTTGTTGTTGTTGTTACGCGCGAGTCAAATTTTCTTATTTTTATGACTTTTACGTAACTATAAGGAAAAAAAAAATTATTTAAAAGATTGTTATTAAGGGAAACAAACAAAATATAATAATTACCACTTAATAATTTTTTTGTATGAACTCGAACGACAAACGCAATATTGATAAAAAAAAAAAAAAAAACAGGCGGCGATATGAAAAAAAGACAAAAGATTAACAGTTTTCGTACTTCAACAATAAGGTGGTACTATTTTTTAGTCAAAGCAAACAACACAAAAGAAAAATATTATTGGCATTGAACAGGTTGATTTTTAGAGGACAGATGGTCTTATTTCATTTGAAAAAAAAAGGGTAGTTCGTACTTATTATTATTGAATACCACCAGGAATTGGGGTGAGAGAGAGAAAGAGAGAGAGGATTGCCAAGGGTGTTTTAACTAGAACAGTCTACGGGGGATTGTTACAATTAAATGCCATTTCGTATATGTATACCAAACCAAACTGTTTTGCTTTATCTCCAAACATATTTTTTTTTTTTTATAAATAAAACTTTTAAATTTAACATCTCGCACATTCATTTTAAAGCAATGCATTATTATTATTATTTAAAAAAAAAAAAAAAAAACTTGTTATTGTTATCAATTTCGATAACATTAAAAGGTTTCGTATTACTCATACTCATATATGAAAAATATTTTATAATGAAATAATAATAATAATAATGGAAAGTAAAAATTTCATAAACTTTTTTTTTGTTCTCTCCTCCTTTACATTATACATTACCGGTGCCTGTGAGGTGTTTGTGCGTACGTATGCGTACGTGCGCGTGCATATTATAAATTAATTTTTTTTTATAGCTTTTGAACAAATTTATATAGAGCGTCGAACGATATTCGCGGTGGTAGTAGTGGGGAACGCTATAAAATTTCAAACGGAAAATTTATTTGAAAAAATAAATTTTCTTTTTATTTTTTATTATTATTATTATTTTTTATACTTAATCATTGTTTTCAAGGAAAAATATTAAGAAAGAAGAAATAGTGAGGAGGTGGGTGGTAAAAAGTAAGATGAAAATAAAAGAGTTGAGGAGGTGCAAAAAAAAAAAAAAGAAAAAGAAAAAAAAAGTGAATTTTTTCTTTTTCTTTTTCTTTTTTTACAGCATTTTTATTATTAGATTTTGCATAAAAAAAAATTTTTACATTCGTCGCCAGTTCTGGTGCCTGAATTCAATGTTATCATCATTATCATCATCGTCGTCATCGTCATCGTCATAATCGTCACGCCTTTGAAAATTATTTTTTCCTTTTTTTTTTTTAATTTTAAAATTTAGTTTTTTTTATTATTTCAAAATATTTTTTATTCATACGAAGAAAAAAATAAATTCGTTATTATTATTATTATTTTTTTTTTCCTTTGCAGACAATAAAACGAAAACAAAGAAAAATAGAAAAAATAATTTTTAATGAAATGAAATGAAATTGAAAATCGAGAAGAAGAAACGTTAATGAAAAAAAAAAAAGCTTTTTTCTGAAGCACCGTATGCTGGACAAGAATTTGTTAGTTACTCCAAAAAGAGTGAGTGAGAGAGAGAGACAGAGAGACACACACACCATGGGGTGAACTAAATTTTGATCCACAAAGGCCATCATCTCACTAAGGGTTCTTTGGGGATTTCCCATTCAATCACCAACCTTTTTATTTCGTATTAAAATCTTATGTTCTTCACCATATGTCGATTGCCGACCACATTTTCAGCCTATTTCGGTCTCGAGCAATCTGTTTTTTTTTTTTCTTCTGCTCGACTAAACTTTTTTTTATAAAAAAAAAAAAAAATTAATATTTATTTTTTAAATCTAAAAAAATATAAAAAAATCCTGACTTTCGTACGACAAAAAAGTTAAATCGTGAAAAGTCAAAAAAAAAAAAAAAGAAAAAAAATTAACAAAAGGTCAAACGAAAAAAGAAAATTTTTTTCTTCCTTTTTTTTCCTTTTTTTCCTTTTTTTCTTTTTTCTAAAACGAGTAAAAGTTTAAATTATCAGTTGAACGTCATCTCGTTTACGTAATTGAATCAAATTTACATGACTTACTTGAAATCCTTGTTTTTTCACACTTGAATTTTCAACATTTTCCACAAAAAAATTATAATAAATTTAATTTTTTTTTTTTTTTCCAACTTTCCTGAAAATTTTTTTCTTTTTTTTTTTTCTGTTAAGAAAAACGACTCGCGATGTTACGAAAAAACTAAATTTTCTTTAAAAAAAAAACATAATCATTGAAAATTCGATTGAATAAAAAAAAAGAGAAAAAAATTTGAATTTAAAAACTGCTTGTTTAAACATAAAATTTTAAATTAAAATTTTAAATTTCTTTCTTTTTTTTTTTAATTTTGAATAACAAATTTATAAAAAAAAATTGATTGATTTTTTTTAAAAAAAATAATTATTTATAAACAAATCATAAATTTTTTTTCCTTTCTTTCTTCCATTCTTTCCAGAAAAGTTTCATATTTGTGACGTCACACACACATATAAAATATTTTTTTCATTCGTCGCCTTCGTTCTTTCTAATATTTTTTCATTTAAAAAAAAAAGCATTGAAAACGTCACGAAAAATATTATATATTATATATATATTAAAGAGAAAAATTATCGTGAGATGAGTAAATGCTGGAAAGTAGAAAGAGAGAGAGAGAGAAAGAGAGTGAGATGACAAAGGAGATGTAAAAGTATTGAAAACAAACTAACACGGTTTTCCACTCTGTCAAATTAATTTGGAATAAACAAAAAAAAAAATTTTTTTTTCCTTTTATTATTATTATTATATATTATTATCATTATTATCATTATCATTATTATTTTTTTCGTTTATACATTTTTAATGCAAAAGCGTATACGAGAAAACGAAGATTTTTTTTACGACGACGATATAAAAATATGTTTGAAAATTCTTTTCTTTCTTTCTTTTTTTCAATAAAAAAATTTTTCTTTAATTAAAAATTAATTTTATAATAAATTTTACTAAAAGGTTTGATTATCGGGTACCGGGTATTTAAATAATAACAAGCAGACGACAAATAAACGTTGAAGACGTGTGGTCCCACAAACAAAAGGACATTTTTTTTTTTTTTTAAATTTTTTAATTTTCGTTCGGTTAATCAAATAAGAAAAAATTTTAAGAAACGAAAAAAAAAAAAATCCGGTTTGGTTTTGACTGTCACACCGCCCCCCGTCCCCCGCTTGTCTGTCCGTGGCCTCTAAAATATGTTTCATCCCTTAAAACCTCGAAGGGTGGGTGACCGACGGATTCGACGCCACTTAGTCAAATTGACAATATTGGTCATAATTTTTTTTCTTTTTTTTGTTTTGTTTCTCTCTTTCTCACTCTATCACTCTCTCTCTCTCTCTCTTTCTCTTTCTCGTTCCTTGTTTTTCCTTTTCATTTATATAATGAAAAATATTTTCGAATATGTTGTTGTTACGTCGTGTTCGGAAACAAACAAAAAAAAAGTTTTTATTACGACCTGTCCGAAAAATTATTAATATTATTATTTTACTTTTTATTTGAATTTTTCTTCCCGCCCCTCTCCTCCCTCCCCCTTTCCCATCCCGCTTACAACGACCGGTTGAAATTGGGAAAAATAAATATTTTTTTGAAATTTCCAAAAAAAAATTTTTATTTCTTTTTTTCCCTACCTTCCTCCTCCCCCTTTCCTCCCCCCCCAGAAAAAAAAACAATTTCGCAACTTGATGTTTTTTTAATAATATTTCATCTGAGGCTCGCAACAGCAAAAAAAAAAAAGGAAAAAAAAATTTTTCGTACGCCGAGGGGACGAGAAGGAAAAAAAAGGAAAAAACTTGATTCAAGCCTTCGGGGTTAAAATGTTTAGGGGTTGATCGAAGTGACAGTTAGAAACTGCCTTTTAGCTGATATTGGATACTCAATTACATTACACCGCATAGATGTAGAAATAGATAAATAGATAGATAGATAGATAACTCATTTTTTTCTTTTTTATTTCCAAAAATTCGAAAAAAAAATGTCCTTTAAGAACGTTACTGTCACAAATTTATCCCGCCCCCCCCCCAAAAAAAAAAAATTTTTGAACTAACAAAAAAAAAAAAGTAAAAACCGTCATGGAAAACTCTTTATAAAGACAGACGTAACATAAAAAAAAAAGAAAACTTTTCAAAGCTTCTGCTCTTTGAATGTTTTCCATATTTCAATTCGTTTTTATTTTTGAACCAAAAAAAAAATTCGAAATTGGTGAAAATAATAATAATAATAATAATAAAAAATTGAATGGAAAAAAACATGAAGAAGAGAATGAACATAGAAAAAAAAAGTAGAAATTTATTGAAAATTATTCAAAATAGGTGTGATTGAAAGAAAAAAAAAAGAAAATTCTTTAGAAGGGATGAAAATAGAAGAAAAAAATGTGGAAAAATTGTAGAAAAAAAAGTTTTTTTAAATTGGGATAAAAATAAAAGAAAAAAAATTTTTTTCTGATCGTTTTACATTTGAAATTAGAGCTTTTGATGTGAAAATGTCGATTGAATAATTTATACGTACATAAAATAAAAAAAAATTTTTTTTTTTTTAGGGATTACTACATAAATTTTTAAATCTTTTTTTTTCCCTTCACCTTTCCTCCCTCCCTTACCACTCTTTTACCCCCCTCCCCCCATCCTATTCCAGTGTTTTTTCATATTACAACATTGAAAAAAAATTTTTTGTGTTTAATAATAATAGTAATCAATGTTTAACTTTAGTAAAAACTACGACAGGTGCGGATTGGTACCCTTTTTTACAAAAAGTATTAATATCATAAACACCTGATTTTTTTTTTTTTTCATGGTCATCAAAGTCCGTCCGTAGTCTTGATTATTCGGCAGTGATAAAAGTTGATTGATAACAATGAAATAATAATTTAATATTTTCCGGTTAGAAAATTAGGTTCAATATTAAGAGAGACACGCCTTCTACAATATTCAATCTTGTTTTTGTTCCATGATATAAGACTTTCCATCCATCAACGCTTTCCTATTCCTATTATTATTATTATTATTATTATTATTATTATTATTATTATTAAAATAAACAGAAGAAAAGGGATAATAACATTTGAATAAATTCTCATGGAAACTTAATATAAAAGGCCTAAAATTAATTATCTATTTTAAATTGATACGGGAGTTTCGGCTCCTCCTTCTACTGTTGCCTGCTGCTTATGCTACTCCTGCTGTTGCTCTTGCTTCTGTCGTCTGTCCATACTTCCTAAAGCTTATGTAAATTATATTTTATTCGGTTCCGTGAATTTCAATTATCGAAATCTGTTCTTTCATTTTGCCTTTTCATCTTAAATATTTTCCAGTTTCAATTTATTACGCATTCGATTTATCTATGATAAAAGGATTTATAAAAAGGTTTCCGTGTGTGGTTTTCTTCAGGAAAAATTTTTAA
>NW_002987257.1:188395-195571 GCF_000006295.1 Pediculus humanus corporis | reverse complement strand
TCGTGCGTGAGTGCGTGCGTGCGTGCGACATTTAACAACTGTTTATAAAAAAAAAAAGAAAAATTATATTATTTTTATCCTCTTTGAGTGATGTTATCACACTTATAATTCTAATTTGTGCTGATAAGTGTGAAATTAAAAAATCTCTCATTTTTTTTTTTTTTTGCGACAGAAAAATTTCTGTCGTTGTTATCCGCAAAACCAGAATTTTTTTTTTTATAAACAAACAAAAAAAACATTAAAAAAAAGACAAAAAAAAAAAATTTCTTTTTTGTTTCGCGTTTGTGCCAAATGTAAGAAGTGTATAAATGAGTTAATAATTGTGAAAATTCCTGTGGGAACGATTCAGTTCTCGAAGGATTTTTATTCCAATCTAGTAGTAGCGACACATGAGACTCTAGTAGTAAGACAAGACATCTTACTTAATCAATCTTTCGACCTCGCAATGACAAATCGATTATGTCTTTCGAGAGTAATAGATTTCAAAAACCATCCGATAATCTCGATTGAAGATATTATTCTTTTAGACATTTTTTTTTTCTTATTTTTCTTTCTTGATTTCTCTTTTCTTGTTTTTTCTTTTTTTTTTTTTAATTTCTTTACTTTTTTTTTTGTGATAAAAAAAAAATTTATGGTTTTATTTAATAAGTATTTGATTATTACATTTAATCAGTTTTTTTTTTTTTTTTAACAAAGCGAAAACTATAAAAATAAATTGAAATATTTTCCTTTAAACTCTTATCACACTATTCTTATCGGTGAGATATTAAACAACAACAACAACAACAACAGAACGACATCCTCACGTTTTTGTATTAAACTACGACAAAAAAACTGTTTCACCCCCTTAAAATATTTTATTATAAATAACTAACGACATCTTTTAATTTTTTATCCAACTAATAAGTAATTTTTCTTTTATCGGAAAATACGCACGTTTTTAAATTTACTCCACAGATGTCTCTTATAAACAATACAATACATTTTCCATTACTATTTTCTTTTAAGTTTAAAATTCATTAAAACTTTTACAATAATAATAATAATAATAATAATAATAATAATAATAATAATAATAATAATAATAATAATAATAACAATATTAGTAATATGGTTGTTTTCAATAAAAAGAAATTTCTTTTCTTTAATAAATTGCTTCCAATATATATTTTATATATATATATAAAATTAATAATAAATTGAAAACCTGAAACTTCTAAACGATTTTCTATTCGAAGAACAAATAATAGTAATAATAATGATAACAATAATAAAAACTAATAAAAAGAAATTTAAAAAAATTGATTTGAAAAAAAAAAAAAATCTTTAATAATGCCAACCACAATTGATTCGACCCCATTCGACCAATTTACAATTCTTAATAATAAAATCCCCACATCATTGACCTCAATTTAATTTTTCTTTTATTCTTTTTTGGGTTAAAATAATTATTTCATTTTGTAATTAATCAATAATATACGTTTCCAACAGCGTTTTCCTTTTTCCCTCTCCCTCCTTCTCTCCCTTTTCCATTTTATTTTTAAACAAAGCACGAATCGTTGTTAAGAAACTTTTAGAAAATGAATTGAAATCATTCGATACAAAACATACATAAAACAATAAAATTTTTTTTAAAAATCACTTTCGAATTAATTTTCACTTTTCCGAGTAATTTTTTTTTCTTTCTAAATATATATTTTAATGAATTTTTTATTTGTTAACATAAAAAAAAAAAAAAAATTTTTTTTGATTAATTTTCAAAACTCAAATCAAACAAAATAATTTCATTCGTTGTCGTCGTCGTCTTAGTAGACTTTGATTACCTGAACTCGAAATTAATCATTTATTTATTTATTTCAAAGTTTTTTTGTTGTTAATCAAAGTGTGTGGTTGTTTATTAATTAATAAACAAAAAGAAAATAAAGGTAGTGAAAATCACACAGACACACGAAATACTTATTAAAACTTCTTTGCTCAACCTCACCTCCCCGAGAAAAAAAAAAAAACAAAACAAACGGGATTTTCCTTTTAAAAAAAAATTACTTATGTCTTTTTCCCCCACCCCCTTACTCCCCCTTTCTCAATACCAGGTTAAAAAAAAAATTAAAAGGGAAATTTATTTACTAAAAGTTCTGAATAATTTTTTTTTAGTGAAAAAACAAAATTTTATGTTCAAAATGGAGTCGTTCTCTCTCGTTTAATTTATTATTATTATTAACTTAATTATATAATTTTAACTTAATTAAATTAATCAAAATTTTGTTTTTGTTTTTTTAGTAAATTATATTAATTGACGGTTTAACGACTTTCTTTCATATTAAAAAAAAATTTTTATTATTTATCGTCGCCAAAATTTAAATTTTTCGTCTTATACATGCCCTCACATAAAAATTTTTAGTATTTGATAAAAGAAAAATCAGTATTATTATTATTATTACTAATTGGTGATACTTCATGAATACTCGTTTGGCAACATCGTATTTCAAAAAAAAAACAACTTTAATATAGGCCGAGAATTTTTTTTTTTTTTTGTTGGTAAAACTGCAATAAAAAAATTAAAAAATTTAATAAGAAAAAAAGACTTTTTTAAATTTGTAAATTCCTTAATTGAATACGTTCGACGATAAGTTAAACGTAGTTCTCGTACGATCAATTAAAAATAATTTACGTGTCCTATCGTATTTATTAAAGAAATGACGAGTTTTTAATGAGTCATTGACCCCGTAACATAATGACTTTGAAATGACCGCACACTATCGTATGCACACATACACACGTATATATGATTGTTAAGGCCAAGTTCAGTATTAATTATACTTTTTTAAGCACAAGAACAATACAAAGATAAATTATTATTATTATTATTATTATTTATTATTGGGATTATCGCATGAAGAAATGTTAAATGTTTACAAATTTGAATTGTTCGCGAGTTGTTATTGCAAAATCGATCCTTACGTGAGACTTGTTTGTTCATACATATAAAAACTTAATAATAAAAAAAAAATTAATTTTTTTTTTCTGTAAAATCGATAAATTTTCTATCGATCCTCGATAATAGGGAAAAAAATAAATTTTGTTTTCCTACGTGAGTAATAAAAAAAAAAAAATTTTCAAAAAAGGTTATAAAAAGTAAAAGTCTGACGACAACAAAAGAAGAAGAAGAAAAAGAGGGAAAAAAAAAAAATGTCGTTTTGTAGCTGGAAAGGAGAAGAATATTATAGGGATCACTTTGAAGTTGGTACGTACGCACGTTTAAATTTGTGTAAAAAAATAAAATTATTATTATTATTATTATATAATCGATATGTACGAACTATCATCATCATCATCGCCATCTTATTTGTCGCCAATAAAAAAAAAAAAAAAATTTTTTTATTTCGTAGCATTCTTATAAAAAAAAAAGTTTTCGTCGTAAAATGGACGTTTTCAAAAATAAATAAAAAAAATAATAATAATAATAATAAAATTATTGTTATAAACAAAACATAACGTAACGAAACATAAACTTTGTTTTTGAAAACGATAAAATAGTTTTGAATTAATGAACAAGTTATTTTATGTTATCAACAATGTTTAAGTTAGTTAGTTAGTTAGTTAGTTAGTTACTCTATTTAGACAGTCAAAAACGTCATGATTTACGTCATTGTTAAAAACTATAAAATAATAATAATAATTATTATTATTATTAACCGAAAGTCCCGTTTAAGACCCGTGCAATTTTATTTATAGCGCTACAAAATGTTTTATTATTAAAATCTACTTATTTATTTATTTTTCTCTGTATTAAAAAATTTACAAAATGTCGGTCGAACATTTTAAAAAAAAAAAAAATATGTTACGTTTCCCACGTTTTATTATTATTATTTTTTTTTTAAATTTTCTCACCTGTAAAAAAATAAATTAATTAATTTTCATTGCTTTTTTTTGTTTTTTTAATATTTTTTTTTTAGCAGAAGAAATTAGTAGACAAATTTCAAGGTTTCGAGCTATGATCCAAATAAATTTTTTCCTTTTTTTTATATGAAATATTTCTCGAAGAAATAAATGTGGTAAAAATAAATTTAATTGAGTTTACGTTTCATTATGCTCTCAGGGATTCTTTGAATGAATTTTCTTTCTTTCTTTCTTTATATCTTTCCCTCTCTCTTTCTCTTTTTTTACTAATAATAAAAAAATTACTTTGAAAACTTTATTAAAATAAATTTTTTTTCTTTTTTTTTCTTTTTGTTTTCTTTTTATTAACCAAAAAAAAAAAAATTTTTTTTATTTATTTTGTTGAAAACTCTTTGTCGGAAACTAAAAATCTTTTGGGAAAAGTTTCAGGAGGGAGAAAGGGGGAGGGGGAGAGAAAAAAAAACATTTTTAAAAGGTAAATGCAGACGACGATGACAACGAGGACGACGAAACGCTAACGAAACGTATTTTAAATATTTAAAAAAAAGAGGAAAATAGTAATAATAATAATAATAAATTAATTGTTTGTTGATGAATTTCAGGAATTTACGTTTGTTCAGAATGCGGTTATGAAATGTTTTCGAGCATTGCTAAATACGAACACCACACTCCGTGGCCTGCGTTCAGACAACCTTTTCATTCGGATTCATTGAAAAAAATACCCGAGGATGGAAGGCCGAATGCCTTGAAGGTAAGTCAAAAAGAAAATATTGTTTTTCTCACTTTTCCACACCAAACTCTACTAAAGGTTATATGTATACCCTTTTGAAATTTCTCCCCTTCCTCTACCCCTTCCCCCACTCGCTCACTCGCTCATTCATTCAACCTTCGATGAAAAATATTAATATTTAAATTTTGATTCTTTAGTTTAATTTAAATTTTCTAATTAGAAAATTTGTTGTTTATACCCCCCAAAGACGAAAAAGAAAAATCATTTTTTGATTATCATCATCATCATCATTATTATTATTATGCGGTATAAAATTAAAATTTCATTAAAATACAATTTCTCTTGGAAAAATTATATTTATTTATTTTGAAAACCTTAGTGACTACAAAAAAAAAATCACTTTTCTTAAAAAACAAAAAAAAGGAAAAAAAGGAAAAATTTGTTAAGGAGTTAAAATAAGAGATAGAGATAAAATAAAAAATGTGTGTTTGCGTGCGTGCGTGTGAGAGAGATAGAGATAGAGAGAGGTATAGTTTACATTTTAAAATTATCATTTTATTTATTTATTTATTTAATTTTATTTTAAGGTTTCTTGCGGAAGGTGTGGCAACGGTTTGGGACATGAATTTTTAAAGGATCGAGACGATGGAGGTTCGAGATTTTGAATATTCAGTCACTCCTTAAAGTTTTTACCTTTTTCAAAAGGTGATTATGACGTTTTTATTTTTTCTTATCCTATCCTTTGTGTATAACAAAAAAAAAAAAAACAGGAAAACTTTTGACTTTTCATCATAAAAATAATAAATTATTTATTTATTTATTATTATTATTATTATTATTATTATTATTTTACATAAACTATACTACAATTCATTATTTTAAAAAAAAAGAGAGAGAGAGAAAATCAAAACGAAAAAAAAAAATTTTTTTTTTACTTATTTTTATAGACTATATATACCTCTAAATTTTATTTAATTCTCTTACTATTACAATTTACTCCGAAATTGTTTCTTTTTTTTTTTCTCCACTGCTTTTCCACATTAAAAATAAATTTATTATATTATTATTATTATTATGACGTGTTTATTCTACTGAAAAAATGATACATTTGTGAATTATTTTTTTGTTTTTAAATTTCCCGGGAAATTAATATCAAATTTAAAATGTTTTCCGCATAAAATAACCCGACCAAAAATTTTTTTTTTTTTTTTTTAAATTATTATTTATTTATTTTATTTATTTATTTTATTTATTTATTTTATTTTTTTCCACATCTGGAAAAAAAAAACTTTAGGAAACGTGAAAACTTTAAAGGAGTCGTCTGGAGGAACGGATAAGGAAAGTGACGAGAGTTTTTAAAGAAAAATCATTTCATTCAACCAACATTTTCAAAGTTTTTTTTTTTTAAATTATGCCGGGGAGAAAATAAAAAAAAAATAAAAATAAAAAAATAAAAATTTACTCACACGCGCACGCGTACACGGACATTTTTTTTTTTTCTAAATACGGGATTTAATATTTTTTTTTTTTAAAATGGAGTTAAATCTTTTTTTAAACAAAATGCCTTCTCTCCAGTTGGTAGGTAGGTTGGCTGGTTGGTTGGTTGCCTTCTCCTCCTTGTCATAAAATTTAAAATATTTGACAACTTTTCAAAAATTTAATAATCGCAATATTTTCCACAAAATCAAGATTTTTCACGAGAGAGGGAGAGAGAGAGAAAAAAAAAACGACGACGACGACAATTGTCACATTTAAATGAAATTTTCTGTTTTTTTTTTTTTTTTTTTTTTTTTTTTTTTTTAATATGATGGGAAATGAGAGAGTCTGGAATGGGGATGGGGTGAAAGAGAGAGAGAGAAAAGGAGAAAAACGAAAGGGAAGAAAAATAAGAGAAGTAAAAGGGACTAAGCAAACTATAAGGGATGAAAAAAAACAGTTTTGTTTTGTTTTTTTTTTTTGTTTTTCTTTCGTCGTCCGTCTGTGTGATCTTTAAATCAACCATTTCCGTTTCCTGTTTTTACATTTTTTTTTTAAACAATAAATTTTCAATTAAAGCAATTTTTACAATAAAAAAAAATGTAAAAATATATGTACCACAAAAAATTTTGACTTTGGTTTTTATTCATTTTTATTTTTATTTTTTTACCCCCCCGGCAATTATTATTATTATCATTATTAGTTTTTAATTAGTGGATTATTAAACAATAAATAAATTAGTAAATAAATAAGTAAATAAATAAACAAAAAGGCGTATGACAATTTTTGATTAAATTTTCTTATCGAAAAAGTCAAAAATTCGATGTTAATTTCATTTTTCTTTTTTTATTTGTTTTGTTTTTATTTATTTATTTGTTTAAAGTCTTTTTGCGTTATTTATTATTATTATCCTTATCATTATTATTATTTACTAATTTATTTATTTATTTATTAGCATAAGATAAAATTTATACGTTAATTAATTTTTATGTTTTAAAAAATAAAATGACAAAAATTAAAAAAAAAAAAAAAACCTCTTTTCCTTATAATGAATAATTTTTATTTATATCAAC
>NW_002987257.1:172474-187775 GCF_000006295.1 Pediculus humanus corporis | reverse complement strand
AAAAAAAAAAAAAACGAAAACAAAAATCTATCGAATTTAAAAAAAAAAAAAATGGGCTGTTGCAAATCATGCGTAAGTATATTTATATATGGA
This sequence comes from Pediculus humanus corporis, assembly GCF_000006295.1. Taxonomy (NCBI): domain Eukaryota; kingdom Metazoa; phylum Arthropoda; class Insecta; order Psocodea; family Pediculidae; genus Pediculus; species Pediculus humanus. The sequence goes on along the minus strand of NW_002987257.1, from coordinate 187,682 downwards.
TCAAACTATAAATTTTTAATTTTTTTTTTGTTTTTCCCCCGTTTGTTTGTTTGTTCGTTTGTTTGTTTTCTTTTTTAAACTTTTGAACAATTGATAAAATTTTTTTTGCTTCTCCTTCTTGACTCTTCTCCACGATTACGCTTTTTTCATCCTACACGATTTTTCCTTACAAAAAAAAAAAATCCTGATTTATTTTTCAACTAAAAAAAATAATAATAATAATTTAACCTTTTTTTATTTTTTTTGCTCGAAGAATTTCAAGATTGGAATTTTCTAATAATAATTTTTTTTTTTTTTAAAAAAGAATTCTTATTACGTTTTACATCAAACCTTTAACCTTTTATAACTTTCATATATATATATATATATATATATATATATTATATATATATTTTTTTTTCTTTCCTTTCTTTTCGGTCAAAGTTTATTTCCTTTAATACCGACCGTCGTCGTTTTTACCGCCACCGTTTTTACCGCCACCGTTGGAAAACCGCCGACGTTTTTATCGCCAACGTTATGTGAAAAACAAAAAAAAAAAATTTTATATTTAAAAATGTCGGAACGTTAATTAATTCGCAAAAAAAAAAAAAATGTTTTCGTGTTTTTAATAAATGTGAATATTTTTTTTTTTTTTTTAGAAAAACAGTGAAAAACCGGAAATGAATGAATAAAAATACCATCGGAAAATATTATTATTTAAACAAAAAAAAAAAAACTTTGACTTAATTAATTCCAAAAAAAATAAAAATAAAAATTTTCTTCTTCTTCTGCTGTTATTTTTTCTTTCTCATTCTCTCTTTTTTCCGTTCGTGCCGTTTTTTTTTTTTTTTTTTTTTTTCATTTTATCGATGATAATTAAAAAGGAAACAAGCAACAACAACAAAAGGAAAAAAAAGAAGGAAAAAAGGAAAAACGAGATTTCCTTTTTCTAATAATAATAATAATTTTTCATAACTTTAATTTAAAAGTTTTTTTTTTATAAAAAAAAAAAAATGAAAAAAAAAATCTCACGCAATCAAGATGCATATCAATCGACGTTATCAATGTCGTAATTAACGATAACGATAATAATAATAATATTATTATTATTATTTAAATCCGATAATGTCAGTTACGTAGGAATAAAAAGAAAATTTTCAAATAAAAAACTAGGAAATACTTTTCTTCTTCTCTCTCTCTCCCCCCCTTTTTTTTTAATGAAAAATTTCAGATTTAACGATATTGTTTGTCATCGCGGCGTCCGCCATTTTTTTTTTTTGCGAATATCGCCGATACTACCGCCGCAATCGTAAAAAAACTTTTTTTTTTTTTTTCTTCTTAAAGTCAAAATTTTATAATGATTCATGTCTAATATAAAAATTACGATAAAATCAAATCCTTCTAATGCCACGTTAACTAATTTCACAGTTCAAAATGAGATAATTTCATTTGATCGAACGTTCTAGAAATAAATTTGGTGACTGGGTGACGTTTTTATTTAAAAATTTCAAAATTTTTTTGTTTATAATTTTTTTTTTTTGTATGGCAAACGCAAAAAAAAATTTTTTAAGGTCCTCGATAAAGCCAAAACAACAACAACAACAACAAACAACACAACAACCAGAAAAAAAACTAAAGAAATTAATTAAATATATCGAATTAAGATTTTCTTTGTAAAAGTTTTGAAAATGTTTTCTTTAAAAAAAAAAAGTCTTAACATAAGTTTTTCAAAACCTCGAAAGGTTTTTCTTCTTAACACATTTACGCACATGCACGCACACACGCAACAGCTTGTAAAATTTATATTTTATAAAAGGCTTTTTTTTTTTAACGGCTTCAAATTATAAAACGTGTACAATCGGATAATGTAATCCTTTATGTATGAATTTATTTATTTATTTTAACGTTGCAGCAAAACAAACGACAGCAACAACAGCAACAACAACGACAGCGATCGAGAGTGCAAAAAAAAAGTAATAAAAAAAGTTTGTATAATCAATGACGTTTGAAAAAAAAAAAACTGTTAAAAGCAGTAAAAATTTTAACTCGTAATAAAAAAAAAGTGGGTGAAAGGGATTAAGAGAGAGAGAGAGAGAGAGAGATGCAGAGAGTGAGAGAGCGAAAAAGAGAAAATTTGTGAAAGATAACTAACTTATTAGAGTGTGCAAATAAAGTGAAAACGCAAACTATAAAATTTTTCTGAATAAGCAGGTTTTCAGATTAAAACTTTTTTAACTAATTAAATTAAAAAAAAAAAAAATAAGAGAAGATTAAAATTAAAAAACTGTGGAATAAAAAATGGCGGAAAGGGAAAGAGGAGGGGATGCGGGGTTGGAAAAAAAAATGGAGGGAAAATTTAAAACTGAGAATAAAATTTAAAATAGAATTAAATAATAAACAGAAAAAAAAAGGAAAAAAAATTTAATATATATAAAACACAAACAGAGTTATTCTCTCTCTCTCTTTCTCTCTCTTTAAATTTCTGTCATTTTTTTTAATCTCGCGTGAACCACGAAAAAAAAAAAAATTAAACAAAAAAACGGGGGGAGAGTGGGGGGTAGGGGTAGCAAAACCTTAAAACTTAAAATTTTAACGTTCGTTTTTCTTTCGTCTCTCTCTTTCTCTTTCTCTCTTTGGTTCTTTCCCAATGTTAATTTTTTCAAATAAATAGCCAAATGAGTAATTAAATCTTTAAATCCCCCCGACTCGATCTCAGGGAAAAGTATATAACAAAAAAGAAAGAGAGAGAGAAAGAGAGAGAGATGGAAGAGCAGGAACTTCGTTCGAAAACAAAAGTTTTTATTTTTTTGAAAATTGTTTAACACAATTTAACATTCACTTTGACTCTTTGGTCAATAGGCTTTTATTTATTTATTTTCGGTCCGTGATTTTTATTTAATAAGATTTTATTTATTTATATATTTATTTTCAAAAATGATTTTTAATACGAGAATAATTCGTAAACTGTTTTTTTGAAAAAAAAAAAAAAAAAAACTCGAAAGAAAATGTTTTATTCATTAATTTTTATTTATTTATTTAAAGTTCGTTTAAATTAACTTTATTCAAATTGTTTTTTTTTTTTTTTGGATGTTATAAAGAGCTCCCCCTTCCCTTTCCTTTTTTTCAATTTAATTTAGGGAGGATATGAAAATGAGTGCGATGGGAAAATTAAAAAATGATGGAAAAATGTTGGGGGGAGGGAAAATAAAAAATAAAAAATTTTAGTAAAATTCATAAATAAATAAAAAAAATATATATAAAAAAAAGTAACATTTTTAGCCGCGATCGATCCAAATGTAATTAATTTAAAAAAATGGCGCTTTTTTTTTTTTAAATTTTTTAATCGCAAATATTTCCGTTTTAACGCTTTAATTATTTCCGGTTAAGTTGTTAACAACAAAAAATTATTTATAAAAAAAAAAAAAATTATGATATAAAAATGAACGAAAATTGTTTAGGGTACCTAAAATGACCGAAAAATCATCACCCCGCCTACCCCTTCGCCTGGTCTCCACCCACCCTTCTCCTGATCCCCGTTTACTCTTCACCCGACTCCCACCCATCCACCACCACCTCCTTTTTTGTCTACCACCACCTCTCTCATCCTCCTTCCTTTCCTCGGTCGAATTCATTCAACGATGGTTTTCGAAAAATTAAAACGTTTCCTGTTTTTTTTTTTTTTTTTTTTTTTCGAGGAAGAGAATTTAATAAAAATTAATTTTATCATTGTGACGTAAATAAATAAATAAATAAATTCAATCCCGATGCTACAGACTATCAAAAAAAAAAAAATTTATTTTACACGATTTTATATTATAGTACTTTATAGTAGCAAAGCTACAACACAAACTATAAAAAAAGGAAGTCTTTTTTTTTACAACACGGTTATAACTTAATTTAAATTTTTACTTTGACTCGAATCAAACAAAAAAAAAATGTCGTTTTCGTCACTAATAAAAAAAAATAATAATAATAATAATAAATTTTATGATTCTTATGAATATTTAAAATACTTTACAGGGTTTCTAGAAAATTTTAATTTTACATAAAATTAATATTATTATTATTACTAACGGTAGCCGTAATAATAATATTTTTACCGACACGTATGTGCGTGCGTGTGCGTGCGCGTGTACGCTCACACAAAACATTTTCAATAACTTTTTTTTCTGTAACAGTTATCATCGCTATTACTACCGTTATTATTATTATTATTACGAAAGGAATATTAAAAAAAAAAAAAAAAAAAAAACGAACCGGAAGTGTAATTTCAAAATGGAGTTTTTTTATTTACATATATTTATTTTTTTATCACTCATTAAATTATTATTAAATTCGATTTTACATAAATTCATGCGACGGATAAATTTTTCCGATTGATTTACGTGACGTAACCAATTATTAATAATCGATAATTAATAACTGATAATAATAAATAAGGTAAATTCAAATTTATATTTACGCTTACCGTAAACAAAAGTTCCCGCGTCGTTGTTATTATTATTATTATTATTATTATTATTATTATAATTATTCAAAAATAAGAAAAAATAAAATTTTCGTAAAATAATTAATAAATAAAATCAATAAACAGATTTTTTTTATACGTTAATTCGACGATGTATTAATGTCTATTATTATTAATAATAATAATTGAAAAAAAATGATTTTCGATTAATGCCATTTTTATTTTTATTATTATTATTATTATAAAACTTGTTTATAAATTGAAATGACGGATTTCATGGAGTAAGAAAAATCATCGGAACCGGAAATAGAATAAATCATAATAATTTTAAAAATTTAAACTTTGTTTTTCGGAAATGATGGAAGATTTGTTCGAAAGGCATCCGATAATAGGTGATGGTAATTGTTTGTTTCGAGCGATTAGTTTGTATTTATACGGCACTCAAGATCATCACATGCTTTTGAGGTACAAAGCAGTGGCGTATCTACGTGAACATTGGAAAGACGTTAAAAATCATTTGGTCATTGATAGAGAAAGACTGAGAGACGAAGACAGGTATTGTCGAGAAATGGAAACTTACGGAACTTATGGAACGTCCGTTGAATGTTTTGCACTGTCCGAAGTATTGCAAAAAAATGTCGTCATTTACCTTCAAGAGAGGAGTTCGTCGAAAATAATTAAACCCGAATCCAAACCCATAGTTATATCTAGGAGAAGGTATAGTCATACGATATATTTACAATTATTGGGAAATCCCGAAAATGGTCATTTCGAACTATTGAAACCATTAATAAATCAATAAATTAATAAATAAATAATTTTATTAACTTTATTTTTATTTTTTTTTTGTACGAATCTAAGAATGCTTCCGTTAAATAAATCAATTGTGAATAATAAATATTTTTTTTTCTTTTTTTTTTCCCGTAAACGTACCTTTTCCTTGTTTTCCCCTCCCCTTCAATCCCTCCCACTCTCCCCCGAAATAAAAAAAAAAAGTAATTAAAAATATTTTTAAAAAAATCATTTTCGAAACGATGAGAAGAGATCAAAATCGAGTTAAAAGTGAATCCCCGGAAACATTGTTTAAAGGATTAAATGAAGAGATCCAGTTAGGGGGGGAGAAAGATGTGTTTGTTAAGGAGGAGGGAGGGAGCGGGGGGCGGGGATTAAAGCCGTTTTCAATTCATAAGCGTTTAAAACCAGATCACAACAACCTTATTACCAAACATTTGACCAAACGTTTTAACATAATAAAATTTTTAATATTTTTTTTTTAAATGAGACATTTTTTCGCCTCCCCCTCTTTCCCCTTTCCCTTCTCCTTTTCCTTTTTTTTTCATCTGCATCCACGTCGCCACACACACACACACACACACACTTCGTATAAATCGAAAAAAAAATTTAACCGATTAAAAATTAAACGTAATTAAAATATTGTAAACCTTTTTTTGTGTGTGTGCAAAATGATATAATTATTTTTATTATTTTTCATTTGATTATTACGTCACATCCTGTTTTCATTTTCAATTTTTTTTTTCTCCTTTCCTTTTTCTCGCCCTGTTTTCATTTTTTTTTAATTAATTTCCTGTTTCCATTCAATTTTTTTTTTTTTTCAATAATTCGATAGATGGAATAAAGCAATTAACCTAATTTGAAACTTTTTTTTTTTTTTTAAATATTTCCAAAAAAAAAAAAAAAGTTTGTTGTGGTTGTTGTTGTTGTCGTTGTCGTGGTGTTTACGTGAGCGTGCAAACAAATAATTTATAATTGTTTTTTTTTTTTTTTTGTTGGTTTGTTATCTAGTCAATACATCATATTGAAATTATCTGATTTCAATATTGCGGAGGGTGTTGAGATATTGTTGACGAATGTTTTACATTTGGTCAATGACAATTTCGGGTCGGAAATTTTTTTTTTTTTTTTTTTTACATTCGAAAGCAAACACATCGTGTTTGTTTGTTTTCCACGTTTGCTGTTTGTCCGCGAATGATTTATGTCCAAAAAAAAAAAAGAAAAAAAGAAAAAAAGTTTTTATACGATTCGACGACGAACAATTTTGATTTTTAATTAACTTCCGGTTTAATTTTTTAAAATTATTATTATTATTACTATTTGCTACGCTTTAATTGATTTAATAATATAATAAAAAATAAAACGAATTAACAAAACCAAAAAAAATTACGAAAAGTTTTGCGTTGGCTTGTTTGTTTGTTTGTTTGTTTGTTTAAACAAACAATTTTTTAATAAGTTAATTATTAGTATAATAAACCATATCATTAACGATAGCAAATATTTATTTATTTTTATTTAAACGTGATAAGTAGATGAAAATAAAAATAAATCATTCGTCGATTATTAACATAATCAGATAATAATAATGAAAATTATTATCAGGAATATAAAAAATAAAAGTAGAAGTGAAAATAGTAATAATAATAATAATAATAATAATAATAATAATAATAATAGTAACAAACCACAAAGAAATAAAAAAAAAAAGAAAAACTTAATTTGCTATAAATTACGGTAACAAAAATCGTTAAAAATCGGTTTTCTGTGGATTTTTCAATAAAAAAAAAAAAAAATTATTTGAAATTTTCTTTTATCAAAAAAAAAGGTTATTAACCTCTTTCTACCTTTTTTTTCCTTTTTTCCTTTTTTCCTTTCTAGTGGTAAACGACAAAATTACCTTCAAATGATCAAAAAAAAAAAAAAAACCAATTTGGCTTTTAATAAATGAACGATTTTCGGGGAAGGGTCGGTGGGTAAGAATGGGAGGAGAGGGAGGAGGTGGAGGATGCGTAGCTCGCGAGGAAAAGAAAATAATAATAATAATGATAATTATTACAAATTTTTTTTTTTTTTTTTTCATTTTTGTTAACGATAAAAAATTTTTGTTGTTGTTGTTGTTTCGAAACGATTTTCTAATTAGTTTTTTTTCGTTTGTTTGTTGTTTGTTTGTCTGTTTGGTTGTTTCTTTTTTTTTTTTGCTTTTTATTAAAATTTACTTTTGCAACTTTTATTATTTATTAATAATTTTTTTTCTTTTTATTAATTTGAAATTCATTCATTCATTCATTCATTTATTTTCACCGGTTCGTTTTTTTCCGTTCGCATTGAAAATTTTCCTCATCGCGAAACCATATTAATAATAATAATAATAATAATGATAATAATAAATTAAAACATTTTAATTTATTATAAATAAATGACATCGTAATCAATTTTTAATGGGAAGGGTAATAATAATAATAATGAAAAATAAAAAAATAAAATAAAATAAAAAATAAATTTTTCGATATATTGATTTTATTATTATTTATTTACATAAATATTCATGATATTTTATTAATAAATATTTTTATGAAAGTTCAACGTCAATAATAAAAAAAAAATTTTTCTCTCCCCCAAATAAAATAAAAAAAAAACCTCACACGACCCCGCCGCCGCCGCCGTCATTTTTAAAAACAAAAACCTTTCACTCTTTTTACTACTCGTCCCCCCAACATTTGTTCCTCCTTCCCTACTCTCACCTCCTCTTCCCCCCCTGTTTTAACCATCGCAACCCTCATACGTACATTTTTCTCTTTTTATTTATTTTCTCTCCGTGATAAAAAAAAAAAAAAAAACATGGCCGAACATTTTTTGTTTTTGTTTCTACTATCATTGAATTATTGATTTCATTTGTTAAGCGTCATTTATCAAAAAAAAAAAAAAAAGTTTGTTATTTTTCATCGGTTTTCGAATCGTTACCAAAAAATTTCCCTCTTTTTATCCCCCCCTCACTTTCATCATCATTATTATTATAAAACTCTTGGAATAAAAACTGTAAAAGTTTATATATAAGTGACGTAACGGTTTTTTCTTTTTTTAAATTAGCAAAGTAAGAGTGAAAGGAGATAATGATAATGATTCGAGAATGACGTTGATGATGACGTTAATTATTACTATTATTATCACGATGATGATGATGATGATGATTACGATGAAAAAAATTTTTTAAACGAATGAATGAGAGTTAATTATTAGGTATGTGACGTCATTTATATATAAATATACATAAAATAAAGAAATTAAATGCGAATAATTTATCATTATTATTATTATCATGACTTTATCTATCGTGATGAATTTGACGTAATAAATTATGACGTACTTTATGATGATGATAACATTAAAACAAAATTTTTAATTGTTGTGATAAAAAAAAAAAATTTCCTTTGTTTATTTTTTTGTTTCCTTTTACATTCCTTTCCACATTTTTATCCTTTTGCTTTTCATTTGAAAAAAAAAAAAAAAAATATTGCAGACGATGATGCTTTTTTTCATAAAATTGTTTTTTTTTTTTTGAATTTCGTACCTGTTTTTCTTTTATGTGTTTTTGGTAATTTTTTTTATATTTTTGTTCGCCTGTTTTTAGTTTGGTAAAATTGCTGAAATTGTAAAAAAAAAAAGAAATTTGAAGGAAAAGATTTTTTTTTCTTTTCTCAACTGGACAGGAGCCAGATGATGATGATGATGATGATTATATTTAAAAGGTTAGGATGCTGGGTTTTCATGCGTAACTCATTGCTTGCCACGAACGTGTAACAATAACCCGTTTTTTTCCCCTTTTATCACGTGATACGTCCAGGTATAAAAAAATATAGTTTTGTAATTGTATTATTATTGTACTACCACCGCGACGACGATTTTTCCTACATTTTATTAATAATTTATTTTATTACATCATAGCAAGAAAAAAAAGCAAGGCATTTGGTAAAAGCATTTTATGATACGAAAAAAAAAAAAAAAATTACTTACGTAATAATTTAAGTAGTACTTTCGTTCGTTCGTACATTTATTAAATACGTAATTTTTTTTTCTTTTTATAAAATTATTAAAAAAAATAACGAAATTAATTAAGAGAGAGAGAGAGAGAGTGAGAGAGAGAGAACAATTTAAAAAAAAACAAAATTTAATAAAATTTCACGTCATTTAATAATTGATAGATTTTTTTATTTTTATTTTCGGAGGTTAAAATAAAAGCAAAATTCAGGGAAGGGGAAGGAGGAGAGGAGGAAGAGGGAGAAACCCTTTTTTTTTTTTTGTTTTTAGAAACGTAATTTTATAAACTTTTTTTTTTTTTTTATATAACAAAAAAAAAAAAAATTAAATGGAGAGAAAATGGAGAGAAGTTTTTTCGGGAATTGAAATCGGATTATAAAAGCTTTTAAATTGAAATTGAATTATATTTTACTAGGGAGGTAAAAATTTATAAAATAATAATAATAATAATAATGTAGATAATGTAGCATACATTTGACTATGTAGTGTGTAAACACTTGTTGCTACAGTATTTTGACCTTTTATTTCACATATATATATATATATATATATATATATATATATATATATATATATATATATTTTATATATATTATATGAAAAATAAATAATTTTTTTATCCTTCTTAAAAAACTCTATTATTACTCTATTTCCATCAGGTCATTTATAAATTTTTCTTATTAATTATTATTATTATTATTATCATTATTATTTTCACTCCTAATCACGACGATACCACGTAAGTATCTTACCGAAATCATCTTATTCGATAGGTATTATTATTATTATTTGTTTCTATCGAATGAAAATTCTGACGAACAAAAAAAATTTTTTTTGGAAAAAAAGTCTCAATATTATAGCGTAATTTATAGTCTATAAAAGATTGACTAATTTAATGAAAAAAAGAAAAGAAAAGAAAAGAAAAAAAATAAAATAAAAATCTTTTTTTTTTACGTTTTATACGAATGGAAAAACTAAAAAAACAAAAAAAACTAAAAGACCATATTCATTAACGTCAATTAATTGATTTTTTAAAAAAACCAAAATTTAGGTTAGTTAGTTTTTAGATAAAAGTATTTCTACTAAAACAATGTTCTAATTGGTATAAGAAAAAAAAAAGAGAAAAGAGGGAAAAAAGGAGGAAAAAAAAAGAGAAAGAAAACTTTTATTTTTATTTCAACTTTAAAATTAAATTAATGCTTTTTCTTCTTCTTCTTCTTCTCTTGTTTTAATAGTAGTAATAGTAGTTTTTTTTGTTTTTTTAAGGTAAAAATTCATTTTATTTTTTTCCCTCTTACGTAAAAACAATTTCATTTTTTAGATCTTCTCCAGTTTTCCAGTTCGGGTTAAAACCCGTATAAAAAAAAAAAAACTCGAATTTTTTTTAGTTTATTTTTGCCGATAGTTAATTTCACGTTATTTAATTTAAAATTTTATCCACCTGATACAACTGACACGACTAAATTGTTTCAAATAATAAAAAGAGTGCGTATATGTGCGTGTGTCTGCTTATTATTATTATTTCTGACAGATTAAAAAACTTGTTTTTATTCTATTAATTTTATGTTTTGGTGCTGTAGGTGCTGATGGTGGCAGTGGTGGTGGCGGTGGTGCAATCGTCGTTATTTTAACTTCGTTTTATATATATATATATATATAATAAATTACGTTTTCGTGTAATTAACGTTAAGTTGAATTAATGAAATTCGGCTATTAAATTTTACAAAAAGGGATTTACGTACGTGTAATAAAAAATTTTGAATAAAAAAAAAAAAAAATTTAAATTGCCAAATTAACCTTCAAACATTTTTTTTTTTTTTACTCTCCCCCTTTTTTTATTTCTCTCTCTCTCTTTCTCCCCTTCACCACTTTTTTTTTTTTCAATTTTGTAATAACCTTTAATCAACATAGAAATGATAATAATAGTTTTGCCACCTTCGAAAAAAGTAATAAAATATAATTTTTTTTTTTTTTTTTTTGATTAAATCGTAAAAATGATTGAAAATGGCCCTCGTTAAAATTTTTATAAATTTGTTAAAAATTTTTTTTCCTGTAAAAATCTAACGCGTTTGACGCGTTTATTATTATTATTATATATTACGTAAATAATAGTAATAAAGTCAACGGGAGGGGGAGGTGGGAGAGGGGTGGAGGGAGGATATATACCGAGCCGCGTAATATAGCGCTATAAAAATAAAATTAAATTAAAAATAAATTTTTTTACAATTTCATCAAACGCAACCCGAATTAATTTATTCGAATATAACTTTAAAAATCTTTTTTTTTGTTTTTTTCATTCTATAAAAGTCAAACGATTATATAGCGTATAGACTATAAAATTTAATAAAACAAAACCCTTACGTTTTTTTTTAATGGAAAAAAATATTTCTCATTAAATTTTTTTTTTTATTAAAACATTAAAAAAAAACTTTTATAGTATTTATAGTCGGAAAAAAAACGAGTTCTATAAATTTTATAGTCGTTGATTACTACAACTACTACTACAGGGGAAAAAAAAATAAGGGTTATTATTATTATTATCATTATTTATCTTATTATTAACATAATTGTGTGTTTACCCATTGGCTAGTTTTAGTACGCATTTATATAAAGAAAGTTTTTCGTCACAAAGCAAAGCAGATGTTGCGGTTTTTAAACTTTGAAAAACTCTTAGATTTATTTTATTCTATTTTTTTTTTGCGTAAAGTTTTTCCCTTCTTCTTCTACTTCTTCCTCCATTTTTTTTCTTTTCACTCTCTTTTATCGCGTAAAAAACACGTTTTCAAATCAATTCTCTCCTACTTCGCTATAAAAAGATAATAATTATTTTTTTTTTTTTTAAGACTGTCGACTTATGAGATTTTTTCTTTTTTATCTTCTTTTCCACCACTCCCTCTCTCTCTCTCTCTACTATTCTTTTTATTATCCTACCTCGTAACGAACAGAAAAAAAAAGGTTTAAAAAAGGTTTTTATAATAATAATAATTTTTTGGTTTATTAATTAACCTTGCAAGGGTAAACCAACCAACCAACTATAATTTTTAAAAATTAATATTATTTTTTAATATTTTTCAACTATAATTCAACTTTTTCTAAATTTTAATAGTCTATAAGAATTTTAATCATAAGTTAATTAAATATTTATTTATTTCTAACCATCTCAGCTACACACAAAACAAAAAACTTGTTTTTAACTTTTTTTTTTTTTTTTTTTATTTAATAGTTTGTTTAGAGAGAAAAAAAAAAAATTTAATTAAATAAAAACACCGAAAAAAACAAAAACGTTTTTGTTTAAACAAAAAAAAAACCTTGTTTTATATTTTATAGTAACATTTTAATAAATAAATAAATAAATAATTAATAATTTTTAATAAAAAAAAAAAAACTTTTCCTTTACATTTTTTCTTTTTTTTTCCTTTCCCCCCCTTTTCCTTTATTTAACGCAGGGGTTGACAAACAAATTTTTTTTTATAAAACGTACCGATGTTTGTTGTTTGCTGGCTGTTGGTTGTTGTTGTTGTTATTTATTCGTTCAATTTTTTATTTTTCTATTGAAAATTTTAAAATTATTATTAACTTATTGAAAATATTTATTTATTTACTCGTTTCCCAAAAGTTATTATATTATAATAAAAATTACCTTTTTTTTTCCTCCCTCCCTTTATTTGAAAAACTCTTTTATCAATTTTTTTTTCTTTTTTTCTTTAGCAGACGACAGGAATAATTCGATAAAAATTATTATTATTATTATTTGAATATGAAAATTGTCGTTTTTCCAACTCGCTCTATTTTATTTTTATTTTTTTTTATTAACTTCATTCGTCTATCATATTTTTTTTTTTTTTTTTAAATCTCAAAATTCTTTTTTATTTGATTTAATTTGTTCAGCCGTTTTTGTGGCCTTTATGTAATAATAATAATAATTATTATTATTATGGTTCAGAAATGTGAAACTATCACCCGAGCGAGTAGTTGCTTTCTTTTTTTTTGTGCAATTTCACTAATAATTTTTTTTTGCGCGTGAGATTTTGGTTTTTTTTCTTCTTGGGGTTCGTCACTGTGACCTTGACCTTTGATAAATTTGAAATATAACGAGTATTAAATATTTTCACCTCCCCCTTTCCCCCTTTAATCACACTTATTGATTTTATTTAAATAATTATAATTATTATTATCAAAAAAAAAAAAGTTAAATAAAATTATATTATCATTATCGTTTCCGTCGTCATCGCAGCCGTTGCGGTTTCGCACCAAAAATGAAAAAAAAAATTTTAAAAAGTAATAAAAGGTCAATGAACGTAAATTTTTTTTTTTTTAATAATAAAACGTCATTAAACGAAATTACTTTATGATAAACGAGGTTAATTTAAGGGTAGCCATTGTTTTGTCCGTATACACGTTTATAAACACACAAAAAATTCCCACTTTCATCATCATCATCATCATCATTATTACTATTTTTACCGACCACGACGTCCCTCTTCCCCGCTGTTACCCAACCCTTCCCTCTTCTCCCCACCTTTAAAATCTTTTCAAAAAAAAATAAAAAATAATTATCAAATTTGATTTTTCATCAAGTGTTGTTGTTGTTATTTTCGGTGGGCTTAGCAAATTAAAAAAAAAAAAAAATACTTTAAATGTTACGAACGTAATTTTTCCAGGGTTTTTTCCTTTTTTACGAGGGGGAGGAGGGAGGGAAAGGGCGAGAAGGGCGAGGAAGGGCAAAAGGAAAAAAGGAAAAAAATGCAAGTAAAGTAAAAAAAAATTTTCAAATATTGTTTACCGCGTTTTAGAAAAAAAATATTTTTTCCCCGTTTTGAGTATTTTTATTGTATTTTATATTGGCCACGCGAGAATAGTAATTTTTACACTTGTACTGACTCTGCACTTTTTTTTTCCCTTTTTTATGAAAAAACCCGTGATTACCAAACTTTTTTTTTACTTTTCCTTCCTTCATTTCATTACGTAACTTTTTCCCCCTTCCCTTTTTCTATTCACTAAAATATAATAATAATAATGCTGATAAAAAATTTTCTTCTTCTATTTTTTTTTTTTTTTTACATACCACATATCGATTTACTCATGACGTTCTCATTTTCATTAATAATAATTTTTTGTTCTGTTTTGAAAAAAAAAACAAAATCTTATCGGAATCTTTTTTTGTTTTTGTTTGCGGTTGTTGTTGTTTTGAAATTTAAAAAAAAAAAATTTTTTTAAAATAACCAACTAGGACTTTTATTAACAATAAATCAAATAAATATAACTTGTTATATATATGCAGCCAAATTTAAAACATGATTTATGATTTCGAGAAATTGTATCAACGGCTATAATTACACGTTATAACATTACATTACCGATTTTCCCTCTCTGTCTCTCTCTTCCTCTCTTTTTCTTTTTCTTTCTCTCTTAATAATTCTCTATTTTATCTTCGTGAATTTTTTTTTGTTTTTTTTTTTTTTTTTAATTATATGAACGCGGCGTATAATAACTTAATAAATTTAAAATATAATTTTAAAATGACTTTTTTTTATAAAAATTTTAAATTTGTTATATTTTGCCGCGTGGAAACATTTTTTTTTATAACCATTATCGACTGCTGCCACATACGACACTAAAAAACCTTATGCTTTAATGAGAATGAATAAGAAATAAAAAAAAAAAATCAATAAAAAAGTTTCAATTGACTTAATAATAATATTATGCACATAATAATTTCCATTTGAAAAAAAATTTTTTTTTTTTTCATTAATAAATGGGTTGATTCCTTTTATTTAAAAATAAATGTATTCCTTTTTTTCTCCCCCCCCATCTCCCCTCCCCGTTCCTTTTTTGTCGTCTTATTTTTTTTTTGAGGGGGAAAGAAGGGGAGAGGAGGGTGTTATTAAAAGATTTGAAAATTTACATATTTTAAAAAAAAAAAAAAAAAACTTG
>NW_002987257.1:167629-172454 GCF_000006295.1 Pediculus humanus corporis | reverse complement strand
TATTTATTTATAAAAAAAATAAATAAATTTGATGAATAATAAATAAAAATGGAAGCTTTTGGAATTTTCAATCAATGGATAATATTTACTTACCGGATGTTCGATACTAAAAAAAAAAAAAAAAAAAAAAAAAAAAAAACACGATAATAAGCGACGGAAAAATTTCGTCGTGGCAAATTCGATTTAAACGGAAATGGTAACGCAAAGGGCTCGCGTACGGTTTTCTTCGTTTGTTCCTTTGCGAAACAAACACACATAAACAAAACTGCGGGGGGTGTTTGTGAATAAAACATTTCAACGAATTAAAATAAAAATTTTTTCTAGAATATTCGAACGGAAAAAAACATTTCCGAAACATCGGAAAAACCACAAATTGAACAAAAACGAACGTCAATTTCGTGTAAGAAGAAAAATTTTACAAAAAAAAAACCACTGCAATTTTATTATTTTCGAAAAAAAAAAATTGTTTAAACATTTTTTAAATATATATATATAAGCGATAAAAAAAAATTTTCCGACCCTACGCACTCAAAATAACAACAACAATAATAATAATAATAATAATAATAATAATAATAATAATAATAATAATAATAATAATAATAATAATAAATGCAAAGGATTTAAATCAAAGGAAAATAACAAAATTAAATACGAGAGAGAGAGAGAGAGTGAGAGGGAGAAAAGAACGTAATATAAAATATGTGTGCGTTTGTTTGTTTGCGTGGTTTTTAAATATTATTAATTAATTTATTTATTATCGCAAATATAATTTTATTATTAAATAAACGTTAAGAAAACCTACAAAAAGAACAAAAAAAAACATAGAGTAGTATAATAATGACGTCATTTCCGATTTGATAATTTTATTTCGATTTTATTTTTTTTTTGCTTTTTTTGATTGAGGAATTCGTGAGTCGAAACTGTTTTGGCGTATCGTTTGGATTTTTAATTTTTATTTTATTTCATTTTAGTTTTAGTTTTAGTTTTTTTTTTTTTTTTTGTTTACTTAAAACTAGTAAAAATGGAAAATAAGTTTATGATGATGATGATCGGATCGGAAATGAAATACACATAATAAAAACTCTTTAAAATTTTATTTTTTTTTACGACTTTTATCGATAAGTCGTAAACTGTCTATATTCATCACAATAAAAATTGTGGAGTGAAAAAAAAAGAAAAAATGGCGAAAAAAACTTGCTCTAAGAAAACTTTGCGGTATTTGCGCCGACGGGAAAATGTTTTAGAATCAAGTTATTATAATTATAATTTTTTTTTTTTAAATATAATAATAATAATAATAATAATAATAATAATAATAATAAAGAAAAGTTAATCAACAAATTAAATTTTTTTCTATATTTTTTTTCTTTTGGTACGTTTTCAAATAAAAATAAATCATAAATTTTGAAAACTAATAAAAATTTCGTAAATTCGAAAAAGAAATGGAAGGGGGGGAAAACATAATAAAAACGATCGGAATTTTTAGAAAGAAAAAAAAAAGAAATTTTTTTTTCTCTCTCTCTCTCTCTCTCTCTCTTTTTTCCACTATTTATTTCATTAATATCAAAAAAAAACTACTAATACTACCACTACTACTGTTGCCACTACGGTGTCAACGTCTAATTTCAAATAAAAATAAAAAAAATTTTTTGTTATTCCTTTTCTTTTTCATATATATAAATACATATATATTAAACCTTTAAGGAATTAAACCTTTTTTCCAGGTTTTCCTCTATCAAATCATTTCCCTCTCGAGCGAATAAAAAAAAAAAAAGAAAAACCTTTATAAAATTTTCACTTTTCTCTAAAAATAAAATAAATTTTTATTATTTTCTTTTTCACATCCACTTCTTTCTTCCCTCTCTCTACTTCCACTTCTCCCCTTCCCCACCAATTACGTCATCGATTTTTTTTTTCCGGTTATTATTAGTATTATTGTTATTATTGTTTTTAATAAAAAATGATTTTTAAGTCTGAAAATTTCTTCTAAAAACTTTTCTCTATATTTAAACATCGGTTTAATACGCACACGCGCACGCACACGCACACACACGCACACGATTACCTTTAATTCATACGTTTCAAATAAAAAAAAAAAAAAGGTAAAAGTCAAGTCGATTTAAAATATAATTTTCAATAAGCAAACAATAATTTTTTTTTTTTTTTTCTAATACCCAACTTTGTCAAATTTACAAGAAGTAAATAAATTTACATTACAAAATTTAAATTACAATCCGACTGGTAGTAATTTTTTTTACAATAACAATAACAACAACAACAACAGCAACAGCAAAAAAAAATGACAAGTGGTCGAACGAGAAAAACTATTCTTCAATGATTTAAAAAAAAAACAAATTCCTTAAGGCTAAGAGATCTTTATATATATATTTTTTTTCTTCTTTCTTTCTTCTTTCTTAAGCTTTTATTGTATTTTGCAAAAAAAAAAAAAAAAAAAAGAAAAAGAAAAAGAAGGAGGAGAAGAAGAAGATGAAAAAAAGCAAACAAAGTATTTTTAAAAAAAAAAAAAAAAGGAAACGATTGAAAGTATCTTCCAAAATAAATAAGGCTTCAACGCAATAAAATACGTGACAGGAATTTGTTTGAGTAAACACACGGCAAATTAATAGCTTGGATTATGTAAAACAATTTCTTCATTTTTCTTTTTTTTTTTTTTTATATTTTATTTCTTTGTTTATTGATTTCTTAAAATTGAAATAAATAAATAAATAAAAAAACTACGTAGTTTTTTAACAATATTAATCTTTCCTTCTAGTTTTTTAAAATTCCATACGAAAATAAAAAAGAAAAGTCGAATGACAATGAGAAAGAGAAGAAAAAAATCGCAGATTTGTATCGAAATTTATTAAATATAAAAAATTAGTTTTCTCCCCTTTCTTCCTACCGCCGCCCTCCTCCGTTAAGTGTAAAGTTAAGAAATTGATTTAAAAAAAAAAAAAAGAAAATGGTATGTGAAAAAGGTCGGAGGAAGATGGGTGGAGGGAAGTGGAAAAGAAAAATAACGGAAGTTGTTGACAGAAAAGAAAAGAAAAGAAAAGAAAAAAAAGGAAATAAGGAAAATTTTTTTTCCCTCACTTGAAAATGTTTAAATGTCATTTTTTTTTTATTTGCGTAAGATAAACATTAGTTTGAATATAGCGCTATAAAAAATAAAATTATAATACGATTATCATTATTTATAATAAAAAAAGCGGAAAAATTTTTAATTTTAAGAGTCGTAAATGTAAGAAATTAATTTTGGACATTTTACGACGAGGAAAAAAAAAACGCGCGTGCAAAATAATAATAATAATAAGAAAAATTTCGTTAAAAGATTGAAAAATAAAATTTACAAAAAAAAAATATCATTTAAGGTAAGATACCATGTTTTTGAAATTAATTGCCATTATCAGAGCAGTTCGCTTTTTATCAAAGATTCGAACACCTGCTCAATGATGATGATGCTGCTGCTGCTGTTGGATAATGCCGCTTTCCATTCTATGGGAATTTCCCTTTTTCCCAAGGCTCTCGTTTTTTCCATTTTCTTACCTTTTCTTTTTTTATTTTTTTATTTTTTTTATTCCTTTTTAAAATCTACCTTGTTTTTTTTTTTTTTTTTTTTTTTACATTTCATAGAAATGTACACGCGCACTCACGCACACACGAATCTACGAAGCAACAGAAAAAAACAATTTAACGCCATTGTTTTTGTTGTTGTTTTTTAAATCGCATTCTGGTGATTTTATAATTTTAAGTAAATACCAATTTCTTATATTTCTTTTACGCGTATATTAATCAATTTATAATAATTATAAGAATTTTCTTATATTCCGGTCATACAATGAAGTCCTTACAAGTATTTTTAACAATTGTAGAAAAAAACAAAATAAAATTATTTTAACTCGGTTAACGCGTTAATAAAACAATAAAAGTTTAATAATAATAATAATGATGATAATAATAATAAAAAATGAATCGATAGTGCCAACTTTGAAAATTATTTTAAGAAAGAAAAAAAACAATTTACCCCATTTTGGTGAAAAAATTCAATTAACGTGATTTTTTTTTTTTTTTGTTACAATACTTTTATTTATTTATTATTTAAAAAAAAAAATAATAATAATGATAAATAAATTTGTATTCATTTCTATTTTTCAAGCACTATTATTATCATTATATATATATGACTACTTTATATAAGAGTGTTCTTATCAAATGATAAAAAAAAAAAATTTTTTTTTATATTTACTCAAGTGTTTTCTTAAACGTTTATCTTAAAAAAAAAAAAAAAAAAAAAAAAAAAAACATTTTCAAACAAAAGACGACGGGGGGGGAGAGAAAAAAAAGAGAGGAGGCGGGAGGAGGGTAATCGAGTGTGAAAGAGGGAAAGGGGAGGGGCGTGTGTGTGTGGGAAAATTATTTTTTTTTTTTATACTTAATCACCTGAAATTTTTACTACACAACAAACAAGTTTTACTTTTTTTTTTCCTTTTTTTTCGAGTTGAAAAAATAATTTCCAGGTGAGAAAAGAAAAGAAAAAAAAATTTATACACTCAGCATACTAGAGAATGAAAAAAAAAAAAAAAAAGAAATTTAATTTATGAGGTTTTTATCTTATTTTTATCTACTTTATATTCTCCAGAGGTTAAAACCGACCGACGACCCTATGAAATGCATCCACCCCTCCACACCCGCACCTCCCCCCTCGACATCATTCGATAATTAAGATAAATTAGGTATTAAGGGTTGTTGAATCTTGAGAAGAATCTCTTGTTATTTATTACCTTATTAATTAACATTAAAAATATTATTTTAATAAACTTTT
>NW_002987257.1:164038-166537 GCF_000006295.1 Pediculus humanus corporis | reverse complement strand
TATCGTGAGGACACCCTGTATATATATATAAATGTAGCTGCTACATTGGATTAAACATTTTCGGTCAATAATCATTTGAGTTTGTTGTGTTACAAACTTCCCAACAACTCCAATTAACAGTTAACTCTTCTCTGCTTAGAAACGGAATAATATCTCTCCAGACAGTTTTCTACTGCTACTACCATCTTTTTTTTTTTTGTAGGATTTTACTGTCGTAATTATTTAAGGTAGTTTTCAAAACAAAGGTAAACGAGTCATAAAATTTTACTTTAAAAGATTAAAAAAAAAAAAGGGGGTTTTTACGTTTTAAATAATAATAATAATAATAATATTACTCACGGAGGAGTAGGAGAAGACGGGAGGGAAGAGGGGGAAAGAGGGAAAGGGGGGAAATTTTTTTTTTTTTACGTTTCGAATATGCTTAAAAAAAAAAGAAATTATAATTTGAAAAATAAAATTTTTTTTTTAAATTTCAAATGTAAAAAAAAATAAGGAAAAATTTTCAATCTTGACAAAAACTTGGTAAAAAATAAAATAAAATAAAATTTAAAGAATACACTTGAGAAATTTACCAAAAAAAAAAAAATTTTCCGTTACCCCATGAGAATCAAATTCAAAAAAAAAAAACGAATAATAAAAAATAAAATAAATAAATACTAGAATCGATTTTTTTTCTTTCTCTTTCTTTCTCTTTCCTTTTTCCTTTCCTTTTTTTTGTAATGAAACATTAATTTTTTTTTTTATGTATTACTACCACATCAGAAAAGAAAAAAAATTTACTATTTATTTTATAGCGCTATTGTAAAAAAAAAAACTATAAACCATAAAAAGTGGATAAAAAATGTTAAGAAAAAAAAAATTTTTTTTTTTTTTGTTTTAAATGGGTTTCTACTATTAAATCATTTCGTCTATAAAAATTACGCGGATAAATTAATAATTTTTTTATAAACTTATATATAGCTTTTCTGTATTTTTCTTTTTAACGCTATAATTTTTTTCTCCGGTAAATAAATATAAAAAAAAAAAAAAAAATGAACAACCGACATTCGATCGGAATCGATATTTTTTCTTTTTCTCGTATATAAATTTTATTGATTTATTATTTAAAGAGCATTATATATAATATTTTATTTTATAATAGATAAACGTTATAGCTCGTAATAAAAAACTATAATTTCCCTCTATAAACTATATTTTTTTATGCTTTTCCCTCCCCCTTCTCCTCCTTTCCCGCACCCCGTCTGATATAAATAAATGCAGAAAAAATTATTTTTTTATTCTATATGGCAGTGAACGGTCGTCACGTCAATCGTCACCTCCTTTCACATCATCATCATCATCGTCATCATTAGATAAACAAATATGTATATAATGATTAGCGAGTTTTTTTATATTGATTTTAATAAAGATTTATATCGTGACAGAAAATGAAAGAGAACGTTCAATAACGTTCATTTTTTTTTTTTTTTTTTTTATAAATTTATTGTTCTCAGTTGAGTAAATAATAAATAATATTTAATGGGTTGTTGTAAACCAAGTTTATATATATATATTAAAACCATTTTTATCAAATAACGAAAAAATCCGCCGACGGTTTAAAAAAATATCAACAGAAAATTTTTTTTTTTTTTTGTTTCTTTCCCGATTTTTCCGACAATTTTGTCCCCACGAGGAATCATTTTTTTTTCGGTCCGTAAGAAAAACATGAAAAAAACAACCTTTTAAAAAACCTTGATTCTCTCTCTCTCTTTTTCTCTTATCGTAATAGTTAGTAAAATGAAAAGTAAATTTTTTTTTTCACTTACCAATGATGATTCTTCTCTCATTATTTCCATATCTGAAAAAATCGAAAAAAATATATTATTATTACCATCATCATCATCGTCATTAATTTATTTAAATTTCGAATTTAATTTCGATCGTTTATTATTATTATTATCATTTGATTACACGAATCGCAAAGCGTGAAAAATTAATGAATTTTTTTTTTTCCTAAAAAAAATTAAAAAAAAAAATTAAAATCGTCATCACCATCATCATTATTATTATTATTATGAAATGAAATTAGTAGAAGAGAGACGCAGACGAAGAATGAAAAAAAAAAAAAAAAAAATTTCAAATTAAAAATTTTATTAAAATTATAATGAAATTTATTATTATTATTATTATTTTAATTTAAAAAAAAAAATTTAATCAAGTTTCTTGTGCGCGAATTAAAAAAAAAAACAATTAATAAATTATTTACTTATTTATTTTTTTTATACGTATAGTATATATACGTATATTTAAAATAATAATAATAATAATAATAATAATAATAATAATAATAATCATCATCATTATTATTATTATTATTATTATTTGTCGAGTTTAAAAAACTTTTTTATTTTCTTTCCAGTACCTAAGACTTCCAGATTTAAACCATTAAATAAAAATCACAAACAAAAAAAAAAAGAAAAAAAAAACTTTTTTTTTTCTTTTTTTTTTTCTTTAAAGAAA
>NW_002987257.1:161637-163610 GCF_000006295.1 Pediculus humanus corporis | reverse complement strand
AATTTATTATCATCATCATCATCATCATCATCATCATCATCGTTTCTTTCGTACGATTTTTTTAAACGTTAAATTTATTTCACGGGTGAAAAATAAAAAAAAATTAAATCGTGATTAGAAAAAGATTTTTAGAGAAAAAAAAAAAATTTCTTTTTTTTTACCCTCTGTAATAATTCTCGTCGATCATTCTCATTCATTCATTCATTCATTCCATTTGTTCGTCTTTAACAAGAGATATCAAAACTTCCGGAATTCACGTTTTTTTTCTTTTTTTTATACCTAAAAATCATATCATGAAAACGAAAGTTTAACTAATGATAATATTAATATTAATAATAATAATAAAAGAAATAATGATGCGTGAAAAAGGATAACGAAAGTGAAGTTTGTGATAAACGAACGTGTGAAAAAGAGGCTCGCGCATTCACACACACACACACACACACACTCGAATAATTTTTTAATTTTTATAATAATAATACGATCAAAATTATTTATTAAAAAAAAAAAAAGTTAAACCTGGAAAACACGATTCTGGATAATAAAAAAAAAACATTAAAAAATATTTTCTTCCTCTCTCTCTCTTTCTCTTTTTCTTTTTAGTGGAAAAATCTAGAAAACGAATTCGATGTACCAAAATGTATGTTTGTTAACAACAATCCCGTGAGGTTATTGTTGTTGTTTAACCGATTTTCTTCATTTGTCAAAGTCAAAAATAAGAATTAGAATAGAGAGAGAGAGAGAGAGAAAGAAAGAGAGAGAGACAGACAATTCAATCGCATTTTACATTATTTATTTATTTATTTGTTTTTAAACTCTAAAAATAAATAATTAAAAATCAAAATGGCGTCGACGGAATCGAACAAGAAAAAGAAAAATCTTTTATGCAAAGATGGTTGTTTTCCGACCTCCTCTCCCTTTCCTCCCCTCTTTCCTCTTCCCTTCCCACCCCTCCCAATTTTTTAAAATTTTTTATTAAATTTATATTTAAAAGAAAAAAATTTTTTTTCGGGAGTATCATGCCGCAGTTGTTGCTATTATTATTATTATCATTACCATCATTATTATTATTATTTGATAAATGACGTGGTTTCTAGCAACGTTTTTTTTTGTTATTAATGAAACTAATTTGCGTTTTTTTTTTTTTTTGCTGTTGTAAAGGTTAAAGTTTAGTCGAAATAAAAAAAAAATCGAGTAAAAATTTTTATTTATTTTTTTCTGTTTGTTTGTTAAAAGTAATTTAACAAGTTTAATGAAAAGGAAAAGGAAAAATGAAAATGAAAAAAAAAAAATGTTTTTAATGAAGTTTCAAAATAATAATAATAATAATAATAATAATAATAATAATAATAATAATTAAAATTATTTTTCATCTTATATAATTATCTAAAAAAAAAAAAAAAAAAAAAAAAAAAAAAAAAAAAAAACTTATTTTAAGTCATTTGAATAGATAATAAATTGTTTTCTTTTCTTTTTTTTTCTTTTTTTAATTTCAGCAGACTTTTTAAATTGTTTCTTTTTTTTCCCAAGAATGTTTTTGACTTTTCCAGCGATGAAAAAGTAAAAAAAAAAAAATGGAGAAACGTTTTGTACACTTTTTTGTTTTGTTTCGTTTTCTTTTTTTTTTTTTCCAAATTTATTTATTTATTTTCAGTCATGAATTTTATCAAACCGGTTTTTCCTTTCTTTCTTTCTTTTTTTTTCCTCCTTTTCTCTTCTGCTATCCGATTGCGAATTTAATTTAAAAAGGAAAAAAAATTTTGTTTCGAGTGTGCGTGGGCGTGGGCGTGCGCGTCGTAGTTTTTTTTGTTATAACAATGGGCAAGGGCGGAGGGAAATAATAACAATTGAAATAAAAAAAAATGTAAAAAGAAAAAAATTCGTTACAGATGTTTTTTTAAATTCAGGTTTATTTTCCTGTAGGATAACAAGGAGGAGGACGACGTTCACGGAATGTTTAGGGAATAAATCTG
>NW_002987257.1:152466-160542 GCF_000006295.1 Pediculus humanus corporis | reverse complement strand
CAGTTCCAGTTTTCTCTCCCTCCCCTCCTACTAAATGTAAAAATGATAAATATATATAAATAAATGGAAATCGAATCGATATAAATAAAAAAAAATGTTAACATTCAAAACGTAATACAATGAACATATAAATGAATCGAATAAAACTAAATAAATTTTTTTTTTTTTTTTAAACGTGAAATATTTAAAAAGAAAAAGAAATTGAAAAGTTACAAAAAAAAAAAAATTGTAATATATGAGACGTCACACGGATGCGAGAATGGAGATGAACGAGAAATAATTTTTGGGAAAAAAAAAAAAAAAAACAGGCACACACGCACGGAGTGAAACAAAAAAGAGAAAGGAGGAGGGGGAGGAGGAAGAGGAGGAGTATGGGGGAGGAGGAAAAGGAGAAGTATGGGGGAGGAGAAGGAGGGAGGGGAAAAAAAGAAGAAAATGGCGGTGGGGAAAAAATTTTTATTATTTATTTATTTTATTTTTATTATTTCCCTATTATGTATGTACTTTTAACGATTGAAAATTTTAAATAGTTAATTAATAATTTTTCTATTTATTACTTTATTACGAGTAATAAAATAATTATATTATTTTTACCGTATTTTAATTATTTAATTAACGTTTCTCTTACAACTACTACGTAATTAATTAATTAATAAAAAAAAAGAAAATTTTTTTCCCATATCTTTCTCTCTCTCTCTCTAATCAATTATTTATGCGAATATGTAACAATATATTTAAATTAACGAGTATTATTATTATTATCATTATTAATACGAAATCTTATTTTCGATTCTGATAGTATACGAAAGGATGAGAGAGAGAGAGAGGGGGGGGGAAAAAGAAGATAAAGGAATACAAACGTATGAGTGAATATTATTATCTAAAACCACGTTTTTAGTATGCATGTATTTATGTATGTTACATCTAATTCCAGTAATTAATATTATGTATACATATATGTACATAAATAATTCATTTATAAAATCAATAATAATAATAATAATACGGTTAAAATCCGTAGAAAATTTATTTTTAATTTATTTATTATAAATTACTAATAATAATAATAATAAGTAAATAAATAAATAATTTTATTTATTTTATTACTAATATATAAAATTATTGGGGGGAAGGGAGGGGGAAAAAAACTTTTAAAAATATTTACAAAATAAATAAATAAAAACCGTTGTAATTTATTTTACCCACCAACAACCACTTTTCATATTTTCCTTATTCTGCCATATTTTCTGTTTTTCCGTTTTCTTATTTTTCTCAACCTCTGCCTCTTTTTTCTCTCTTTCTCTCTCTCTCTCTCAACAACATCATCATCATCTCTTTTAAAAAGTATCATTATAATCTCATTAATAACAATTATTATCTTTTTTTTTCTATTTAAAGTTAATTATTTAAGTTTATTAATTAATGTACTCACGTATTTATTTATTTATTTGTTTGTTTTTTTTTGTTTTAACATAGAAAAAAATTATTATTATTATTATTATTATTATTATTATTATTATTATTAAAAACAAATTAATATTAATGAGAGAAAAAGAAGTGAAAAAAAACTTGGAGTAAACTTTTTTTTTTTGTTTTTTGATTTGTTCCGAATAAAAAAAAAAAGTTTTAGGAAAAAAAAGAGAAAGACGATAAAGTAAAGAAGGGGGTTGGCGATGGTTTGGAGTGCGGGGAGAAAAGGGGGAGGTAGGAGAGGGGGAGAGAGAGAGGAAAAAGGAGAAGTGGAATTTTTTTTTTTTTTTGTTTTTCGAGAGAAATCAAATACAAACATCACGATGGCAACTTGCAATCAAAATTGATTGCGGTAAATTCTACACCGCAAATTTTACAAAATTTAAAGTGTAAATAACATGTAAAATTAGGCAAACGTTTTCCGACAGGAAATAAACGAACGTTGAAATTTTACAAAGAGATAATTTTACCAAAATAAAACATGATATTATCATGTTTTTATTATTATTATTAATATTTATGTTTTCCGTATGTTGTTGTTGTTGTTGTTGTTTTCATTTAGTAAAAAAAAAATTGTTTTTTTATTTATTTATTTATCATCATCATCATCATCATCATCGCCACTACCGTCGTCGTTATCATGTTTTATTGTGACGATAAGAAAAGAAAATTTCATTATGGATTTTTCTAATATAAATTTTTTTTTTTTTTAACGGTTCATGTTCCTCGGATTCAAAATGGCTGCTGAAGGTGAAAAAAAAAAAACGAATTTAAAATTTGTATCACCTTTGATGATAAATTTAAAACGCGCCCCCTCAAAAAAAAAAAAAAGAAAATTGAAAAAAAAAAAAAACTAAAACTGGAAAAAAAAATGATTTAATGTCAAATCTTTCATCTTTGTTTCCATTGAACTCGAGATTAAGTTTAAAATATATTGACACGCCAGATGTAAAAAAAAAAAAAATTTGTATTTTTCTTTCTTTTTTTTTCTCCAGCCATTTTGGAATTTTAAATTTTTTACGTGCGACAAGAGAAAATTTTTTTTGTTTCTCAGTTAAAAAGCTTCTTTCGACACCATAAAAACTTATTTTACGATTTTTACTTAAAAATAAAATCCAAAATTAAAAATTTTCTCCAGGAATATCCGGATAAAATCCGGAAGTCCGAATAAAAAATTTCCAGAATATTTAAAAAGTATTAAAAAAAAATTATTTAATTAATTACCCGTTGATAAAAGGTAATAAAATCAAACGATTGTTTCTAAAACGTTCGACAAGTACTTTTTTCTTTTTTTTTCGAACGGAAGTAAATGGAAAAAAACAATTTTTCTAGTGTTTTTCCATCATTATTTTCTAATTGGAAAACTTGAGATAAAATGGCGAAAATGAGGAGGGGGAAGGAGAATGAACAAAAAAAAATAGTTAATTTTTTTGTGTTTGCATTACTTTGAGGCCTCAAAGGTGTCTCAAAGGTACTTTAAACTTTTTCTTGCCACAACAAGAAACATAAACAAAACAAAAAAAAAAACAAAATGGCGACGAAAAATATTTATAAAAAAAAAAAAAAATAAAGTAAACGGAAAAGAGGAAAAATCGATTTTCATTACAATTGAAAATGATGATATTGAAGGTTCGGTTATTATTTGATTAGTTGCTCGCTCAACTTTTCTTTCTGATAGTGAGAAAACGATAAAATGGCCTGAGGGCCCCCACATCTTTTCCTCTCTCTCTCTCTCTCCTCTCGCTTCTCTTCTCTCCTCTTTTTTTTTTCTTGACGTGCTTTAAATTCGAGTTTATTGTTTCAGAAGTCTAAATATTAGCCTCGAACAAAAAATTTTTTAACCGTCGTTCACGTTTGATCGCGAACTCCTACTCCCTTCTCTCCTTGTATAAAATTTTTTTTTTTATTTAATGGTCGGCACCCGTTTTTTTCAATCGATTCTTTTAATTTTTTTTAAAAGTGGCAATCCTGTTTTTCGTAATAAATCTTATAAATATTTTTAAATATGAGAAAAAATAAATTTTTAATAAATTAAATTTTATATTTTTTTTTTATATTTTTAAATTTTAAATTTTTAAATAAATTTTTCAAGGGACGTTAAAAAAAAAAATTTTTGTTTTCATTTTTTTTTTAAAATGCTCGGGGGCCCTTTTTCCAAAGTTTTATTATTATTATTATTATTGTTATTATTTAATATTGAAAATAGTTTATTTTGAAAATATTTTTAAACTATTTTTTAAATATTTATTCTTGATAAAAAAAAATATATATATATCGTTTTAAACGACATTTAAAAAAGGAATAATAACGAATTTTCCGGCTTATCAAAAAAAAAATAAATAAATTTTTTTTTGACCTTTAGGGCCCCTAAAAAAAATTTTTTTTTTTTCCGAAAAGATAAAAGGTCATTTAAATTTTATTATACTAAAAAAAAAAAAAAAGAAAAATTTGGTAGGGGAGGGAAAGGGGAAAAAGGAGACGAAAAAAAAAAAAACAAATTTAAATTTTACAAATGAGTAGATTATTTTAATAATAAAATTAATAATAATAATAATAATAATAATAATAATAAAAGAGTCAAAACGTGCCGAGTGTTAACGAAGTCGATAAAACGGGTTTTATAAAAAAAAAGAGGGGGGGGGGATGAGAAAAGAAGAGGAGGGGAACGGGAAAAAAAGGATGTTTAAATGGACGTTTTCCGTTTATAAATAAAAAAATAAAAAAATTAATAGAACTTAAAATTGATCCGAGAAAAGCCGGAAAATCATTTTTCATTTTACCGATTCCTTTCAAATCTGTCATGAAGAGAGTTAAAAATTTTCATTATAAGCTTTTTTAAGATTTAAAATTTTATTTTTCATTTTTCATTTTTCATTTTTCATTATTATTATTATTATTATTATTATTATTATTATTATTATTATTATTATTATTAAACTTTTAAATATTTTTCTTTTCTTCCTTAAAAAAAAAAAAAAAAAAAAAAAAAAAAAAAACAATAAAAACTTTAATGACATTTTGAAAATTTTGTTTTATTTTATTTTGTTTTCTTTTTCTAATTTAAACGTATTTTTACTCCCTCCCCCTCCCCCCTTCCTTCCTCTTTCTTCTTCTTTTTCTTTTTCTCATTTCTTTGCGCGTGCGGTATTATTTTTTCATGGATCTCCACACCTCCCTCTTCCCCCATCTTTTCTCTTTCTCTTTGCTCCCCCGAACAATATGTCGTATCCTAACGTTTTTTTTTCGTATTTTTCTTAGACTTTGAAACAAACAAATTAAGTTTTTCCTTTTTTCTTTTTTTTCTGTCATATTTTGAGGTTTTCATTTTATTTATTGGCTGACATTTTGTAAAAAAAAAAAAAAAAACAATTTTTAAATTTGTCTCGTGAGTTTTTTAAAATAAATTTAATTTTTCTTTTTTTCTTTTTGTATTATACATTAAAGAAAATTTCATCGATTTCAATTTTTAATAATAATAATAATAATAATAAAATTCATTTGTCGTTTTAATTTTTAAATTTCAATTTTTCCAGACGTGTCAGACATTGGTGGGCGGCGGAAAGAAAAAAAACTTTATCTTTTTGAAAAATTATTTTAAAACAATAGTAAAAAAAAAGAAAAAGAAAAAAACAGAAAAAAAAAAGAGAGAAACTTTTCAAGCGCAAAACAATTTTAAAGAAGTGAAAAAAAAGAAAAAAAAAGAAAAGAGGGAAAGAAAAGAGAGGAAAAAAAATCCGGAAAAAAGCCTTATTGCTGGAGAATAAAAGTGAAGCTGGAACAACAACAGCAACAACAACAACAACAAAATAGTGGAAACGTCAAACGTAACTTGTCAGAAACAGATAAAAAAAAAAAACGAAAAAGAAAAAAAAAAACTTTTTCTATTTTTTTTTTTTATGTCGGATAAATAGTTTTTTTTTCCCTTTTTCCTTTTTTTTTTCTTTTCCTTAGATTTAAACTTCATTTTCGCTTTAATTAAATTTTTTTTTTTTATAGCAAAAACGAATTTAAAAAAATCTAAAACTTTACTATATTATCTAACGCGTTACAAACTAAAACTATAAAACTAAATTTAAAAAAAAAAAAAAACCGCAAAAAAAAATTATTCAATATAAATAAATAAATAGATAAATTCGATACCATTTATAAAAAATTTTCCTTTGTTTCTTATTAAAAAAAAATATATATAAAAAAGGAAAAAAAAAATTTTCTTTTTTTTTTTTTTTGCATAATTAACAACCTGCTCTTTCTCTCTCTGTAGAGAGCTCTATAAATAAAAGTTTACGTTTGAACGCGTTTTTTAAAAATTAAAAAAAAAAAACCTTTTAAAGGTTTTTCCATTCGTGCCTGCCTCAGGAATGTCACATACGTTTAATTCATTATCAAATATTCAAAAGTTTTTTTTCCCCTCTCTTTCCCTCTTTTTCCTTTTTTTCTACCCCGATTTTTTTTTTGTAAATTCCCTTAAGTTATAGTAAAATTATACTAAACTATACTATACTATACTATATTATATATATTTTATAGTCTGATTTCAATCTTTAAACGACAATTATTTTAAAACGTGAATATTTTCATTTAATATCTTCTGGCTAATTTGAAATTTTCTTTGGAAACAAACGTTAAAAGTTATTATTTTCTTCATACACGCATTATTATCATTATCATTATCATCATTATTAACGACCTCTTTTTTTCCCCGTACAGGTTAAAAAACAATGAAAAAAAAACGTTGGTAGCCCTGTTTTTTTTTTTTTATTAAGTTAATAAATGGGAAAAAAAAAATTTTCGTTTGATTGTTGTTTTTCATTTTTTTTATTTTACTGAACAAAACGCGGGGCTAACAAAAAAAATTTTTTTTTTGTAATGTTGGCAATCGTCGCGGCGAAAGTTTTTGAATAAGCAAGCGTATAATTTTTTTTTTTTTTTTTTGAATGAGCGCTTTAAAATAAAAGAAAAAGCAAAAAAAAAAAACAAAAAAAAATTTTTTTTTTTTTTTGTTTTTCCTTTCGTCTGTTTGTTTGTTCGGTTGTTGGTTTGTTTTTTTTTTTTTTGTTCAAGGCACCATTGTTCGGATTGAATTGTTTTCAATAAAACATTACATTGAATTAAGATCGGTCAAGATAATGGAAACATAGAGTAGTATTACTTGAATAATTAATAAAGGTGGAAAAGAAAAAAAAAACACATTTATATACATGTATTTATAAAAAAAATATCGTTAGAAAAAAAAAAAAGGTTAGCGTGGTGGTGGTTTAGTTTTTATGCCGACGTTATCGGTTTTTATTCCAGTTCGTGCAGACGTACCACCCTACGAATACAAAAAAAAAAAAAAAAAAAAAAAAAAAAACAAGATCCATAAACGGGAGCATAACACTTCTTTTGTTTATGGGAAAGCGATAAATTTACAATGTATCCTGACTCTACGTATTTTCCTCATACTCCTCTCTCCATCTTTTTTTTTTTCCTACATTTTTCCAGCCACACACACACACATTTCGACCTTTTTTTTTTTTATCTATAAAATAGTTTTCCTACTACTACCACTACCACTACCACCACCACTATGGGCGTTCACGTGAATTCAATTATGTTGAATGTGGCATCATTGAAACGGAATCGATATTTGAATTCTTTTTTTAAAAAAAATTTTTTTTGTTACCTTCAACTACTAAAATTTGTCACGTATTTAAACGATTGTCTAAAAATTTTCTTTTTTTTTGCATTTTTATTGATTTATTGAACGCGATAACAATAAAATAATAATAATAATATTTTTATATTCTTCTCACTCGTTAATAATAATAATAATATTTAAACAATTTTTTTTAACCATTCGACTTGACGTTGCCATATTTATATATTTATAGTTTGTTTTTCTGTCTTTTAATTTTTATGCTACGAAACAAACGAACAAAAAGAAAAACAAATTTTTGTTTTACAATACAAAATGGAACAAAATAGAACAAACGAACAAACGAAAAATAAATTTTAATTAAAAAAATTTCATTTTGACTTTTCTAAAAAAAAAAAAAAAAATATAAAAACAATTGTTTTTCTTTTTCTGCGTGAAACTTAATGAAACTTCCGACAAGGTAAATTTAACAAAAAAAAAAAATAGTTTTCTATTTATTTTTTTCCTCCCCCCCCCCGCTTTTTTTTCATTTTTCATTTTTCTTCCCACATTTTTTTCAAATAATTAACGCACCGTTAAAAATAAGTTACACGATGGGGAGGGAAGATGGGAAAGGTGAAGAAAGGTCAAGAAGGTACGTTTAATAATTTTTTAAAATGTAATAAAAAAAAAAGTGGTTGTTGTTTTTGAATGATGTCACGAATGACGTCACAAAACAGATATTAAACATGGAAAGGGGGTGCAAAAAAATTAATCAAAAAGAAAATTCTTTTTTTTTTTTTTGGTAAATTTTGCGTGTGATGATTTATGAAAGGGAATGAAATAAAAATTAGGTTTTCGATATACCTGAAAAATAACAACAAAAAAAACGAAAAAAACTTGTGTTTAAACGACGTGCGAAAATTGAAAACGTTTAACACAATAAAAAACCTATTCTCTCTTTTTTTTTTGGTAAAGAGTAAATGTGTGTG
>NW_002987257.1:141462-152446 GCF_000006295.1 Pediculus humanus corporis | reverse complement strand
GCTCGGTGCACTTGCATTATTAACCTTTCTTTGTTACTTTATGTTTTTTTTTTTTTTTTTTTTAAAAAAACAAAACAAAAGAAAAACATAACAGTCGGAAAATGGAAAAACAGTCGGCAGCCAACAGTTTTTTTTTTTTTTATTATTCCTTGTTTTTACCCTTCCCCTCCTTTTTTTACAAAAAAAATTTCAATCAATTTAACTTTCGAGTAATTTTCCACGTTTTTTTTTATAATCTGTGAAAAAAAATTTTAAGCTGTCGTCGTTGCTGTCGTTGTCGTTGTCGTCGTCATCGTCGTCGACGTCGACGTTGACGTCATCGTTACATAAATCGTATTGATTTACACACTCTGACAACCTTTTTTTTTTTAAATAAAAATCGTACAGGTGACAAAAAATAAAAAACATTTTATTTTTACAATGTTTAACTTACGAAGTAAATTATTAATATTAAATTTCAACGAACGAAACGAAAACGGTAGAAAAATTTCATAAATTGATTTATTTATCATCGATTTAATTTTAAATTCGAATTATAATTTAATATTTTAAATCTGGTCATTTCGGAAAGGGGGTGGGAGTGATGGGGGGCGGAGGATAGCATTAAATTACGGCTTAACAAAACAAAAAAAAACTTTTGAAATTTAATTGATGGTAAAAAAAAAAAAAACAAAAAAAAAATTTTTTTTTAAAATGTTGATTAATAAATAATCAACAACATTTATTTATTTTAAAAAGTTTAAATATATAGGTAATAAATTATTATTATTATTAAAAGTATAAAATACGGTGACGATTTTTCAAAAAAAAAAATTATTAAAAGACCTTCTGATACAGTTAACCCCTGTCAAAATATAAATTTTAACTCCAAATTCAAATAATAATTCACTTTTTCGCGTTAAAGATATTTTAATTTTGAAAATTTAAAAATAAATACGCGCGCACGCAGGCACACGCCCACGCACGCAACCGGACGATTCATTCGACATGAATAATAAAAATATTAATTTAAAAAGAAAAACTCAAACATTTACAATTATTTTTCCGGAAAAAATTTTTTCTTTTTTCGCTTCTTTTACGCTTCGAGGCAAGTGGAAGAAGAATAGGAGGCAACAAAAAAAAAAATTACTATAAATTGACGACAATTATGAAAACATGAAAGTAATAAAAACCCTTTGTAAAAACATAACATAACATTGGTTATTTATTCATTATTCAAAAACGTTAAGAATACGTTTTTTTTTTTTTTTTTTAATAAAAAAAAAAAGGAAAAAAAATTTTTTTTTAGGTCGAAAGCGTGCATATCTCAAAAAAGAAAAGAACTACCGGGTCCCAGGTATCCCACGGGATAACTAAATTCCCAAAACTTATCTTATTAGTTCTGATTTATTCTCTCCCTATTCGGGGTTCCCACTACTTTTTCTTGACTTGAGATTCAAAAAAAAAAAAAAATTCACTTTGAAATGTTTGCTATGGGATCCGTGTGGCCAAATATGGGCGTAGGAAAAGGATAGTCACGTGATTTACATTACACAAAGGCCAAATTTTTTTTTTCTCTCTCTCTCTAAAATTTCAAATTGTTTGTTATACGGAAAAAAAACGATGATGATGATGATGATGATGATGATGATAAAACCCATTGAAATTTTTCCCCTTTTTTTCTTTTTTTCTAATCTCACTCATGTGATAATTATATAATAAATTATGTTAATGATTTAAATAAAACGGTTGAAAAATTATTATTATTACCGCGCAATAATAATAATAATTTTTTTGCTTTAACACGCTCAGTAATAATTTTTCAAACGACGTAACGACATTTTTTTTTCAACATTTAAACGTATTTATTATTAATATTATTAACTTAATGGAAGAAACGTAATAAAATTTTTTAAAAATATTTTAAGAGTTCGTCGAATTCAATTTTTACCACCGTTCGACCAACAGTAATTTTTTTTAAATAATAATAATAATAATAAAGCGAACGAGCGAGCGAAAGAAAAAACATTAAAATCAATTTATGGAAATTTTTTCGTTACGGGTTTTCTTATGGTCGCGCCAACACAAATCAATAATAAATGCAGACGAAAATGTTTTTTTTTTTTTTTTATAATTAACTTTAATTTATTTTATTGTTTGTTGTTGTTTATTATTATTATTATTATTTTCATCATTCAAATCAATAAAATATTTAATATTAATAATAATAAAATGTCATTTATCGATTAAAATAATTTTTTTTGATTTTTATTGGAATGTTTATTTATTTTTTTTTTTTTGAATTCTTCCTCTCCCTCTTTTCCCCCTCTTCCTCCCCTTCTCCCTTCCAATAAAAAAACATTTCATCAAATTAACAAAATGAATTTTTGTTTTTTTTTTTTTCTTTCTCTTCTTCCATGTTTTTTTTTTTTTTTAATTCCAGTCTTCTGACTTGTTTCAAGAAGATTTAATTAAAAGCTTCTAGAAGATTTTACCATTAAACTTGTCTATTTATCTATCTGTCTTCGCTTTTGATTTTAATTTTTTTTCTTTTTCTTTCTTCTTTTTCTTTCTTTTCCTTTTCCCTTCTTCTTTTTTTTTTTTTTTTAATTTTATTCCATTTCGAACGAAATGTAAAGCATAGAAATTTTAATGAAATTCCGTCTGCTTAGTGTTGTTTTTTCTTCTTCTTTTTTTAATACATTTTTTATAGCGTTCTATATAGTATCACTAAAGTAATAAATTTCTTTTCGTTTCGTTTCGTTTTTTCGCGCGTGAAAAAAAAAAAAGAAAAAAAAATTTATAATGCCTTTTTTTTGTTTGTCGTTGTTGTTGTTGTTGTCGTTGTCGTCGTCGTCGTCGTGGGATTAAAAGTGAAAAGAAATTTAAAAAAGTACATCGAACATTGTATTGAAACAAGACGAAAAAGAAATTAATAAACGTAAATTACGAAAACAATTTAAATTAAATGGAAACTATTTTAAAAAATAATTTTTTTCTTTTTTTTTTTTTTTTTAAGAAGAAAGGAGGGGAAGGAGAGGAGTGAAAGGGGGTGGCTTGGAGGCTCCGGAGCTTTGATCAAAAGTTAATAAGCGATGGCACCGAGTTCAAAAGGCTTAACAACATCCTTTCTTGCCCTTTCCTTTCAATATACTATACAACTGGATTATCTAATTTATCTTCATTATCTATTATTTCAATTATTTGAAAGCAGCAACAGCAACAACAACAACAACAAACTCTCGTTGTCGTTGTTTCCGTTCGTAATCCGACCTTTTTCATCCGAAAAATAAACAAAAAAAATTTTTTTTTAGACAAACGATGGCGTTAAATCTCTTTAAAAAAAAAAACTTATTTATTAAAAAATAATTTTAATTAAACGCCCCTAATTAGTTTTTTCCTAATAATAATGAAAATTATTTCCGTTTTTAAATAAAATACACATATACAACACGTCGAAAATAACAAATAATAATAATAATAATAATAATAATAATAATAATAATATTTTAAAATATTAAATTTTAATCCTAGATGTGTGTGTGTGTGTGTGTGTGAATATTATATATATATAACCGACGTAATTTTATTCCGAGGTTATTGTTTTATAACAAACAACAATCAATTTGTTTTTACCACCCGTAATGTGATCTCTCTCTCTCTCTCTCTCTCTCTCTCTCGAACGTCTCTCTATTTCAAAATATAATATAAAACGTATTAATTAAAATCATAAAATTTCTTAAATTTTGATTTGTGTTTTTTGGTCAAAATGATTTATTCACCATCACCACCATCATCATAATAATCATCATTATCATCGGTGAAATTCTCCAGGGAATGCTGCTTCAGGTATTCTCGTTAAACAAGGATTAATGTGACGTAAATAATAATAATAATAATATTTATTTATTTACTTCATTTTTTTATAAATAACAAAAAAAAAAAACTTTTTATCCTTTACGACATTTTCTTAAAATAATAATGATCGTTTTGAGAGGAAACAACATTTATTGAATGAAAAAAATTTCTTTTTAACAACGTTGACTCTCTCTCTATCTCTCTCTCTCTCTTCTCTCTTTCTAATTTTTCCGAAAAAAAAAAAAAATTAAATTTAAATATAAAAAGAAAAAAATTTTTTTCATTTCTTTCGATTTGCGGTTTAAAAAAAAAGTTTTTTTTTTTCTTTTTATATCAGACACCAGAAATTTATTAACTTTTTACAAAAAAATAAATATATATGTATATAAAAAATTTCAACGGATTTAAAAAGAATGATGTGGAGAAAGTGGGGGGTAGGGGTAGGGTTAGGGAAATAAAAGAAAAATATTTTCAATTGCAAAAAAAAAAAAAGAAAAACTTTCGAATAGAAAAAAAAAAAAATCGGAATTTCACTGTGATTGTCATAAAAAGCATGTTAGATTGACATTACAACCGAGAAAAACTCTCAGTCGAATGAAAACTACTTGACTTATACCACACAAACGCACGCACGCACGCACACGCACACACGCAGAGAGTAAAACGAAAGAAAGAAAAAATGAAAGAGAGAGAAAGAAAGAAATAAAAAATAAAAAAGAACAAGAAATAACAGAAGAAGACGAATTGAAAACATTTTAAAACCAGCGCGAGACATTTTTCACTTTTAAAACTAACTCCTTTCCTCCTCCTCCTTCCCCCTTCCTATTCACTCCTCCCTCACGTCTAGTTCGATTGAAATTGTTAAGATTTTCTAACAAGTTTTTCCAAAAAAAGAAAAAGAATTAGAGAAAGAGAGAGAGAGAGAGAGAGAGAATAAGTAGGCGCGACTTTTTTTCATTTTAATTACAACAAATTAAAAAAAAAAAAAACCGTTAAATTTATATCATACTTATCGATAACAATACGCAAACGTGATAATAATTAAAAAGGAAAACAAAACAAAACAAAAAACTCCTGGAAAAATATTTCTCCAGTTAAAACAAATAAATTTTTAAAAAAAAGATTTAAATTAAATGCTGACTAAAAAAAAAAAAAAAAAAAAATTTACTTTTAATTTTTTTTTTTTTTTTTTTTAAACAATTTAAAGTGATTTACTACCTGACAAATTGTTTAAATTTAGGTACAAAACCTTTAAATTATCTCTTCTCCTCTCCTCTTTCTCCCTCAATCTCTCTCTCTCTCTCTCTCGTGTGGGCTCAATATAATGTTAAAAAACAAATCGAATGATTTAATTTAATTTTCCAGTCCATTTTTTTTTTTTTTTTCTGGAAATTTATAAATAAATTTTCACCTTAAAGATTTAATTAAATTTTTTTTTTGGAGAGAAACGACGACTTTTTTTTTATATACAAAAAAAAAAATCCGTTCCAATCGGTAGGTAAGTTTTATTTTTTTTTTTTTTTTTAATCGAGACAAATTAAAAATTCATAAGGGGGATGGATGGAAGGAAGGAAGGATTCCCACAGGAGGGAAGAGGGGAAGGGGAGAGAAAGAGAGAGAGGCGACTTTAATTAAACGTTAATAATTAAATAAGAAGAAAAAAAAATGGGAAAATTTTTTTTTTAAATAGTTAACATTATTGACAATAAAATGTTATTATTCAAGTAATTTAAATTTGACTTTTGAGGTTTTTCGCTTTCTTTCTTTCTTTCTTTCTTTTGTGTTTTCACCGACTGTTAGCAAAAATTTTCTTTTTAGTTTAAACTCTTGAAAATTTTATCCATAGTTCGCGTCCTTTTTCCTTATTCGTATTCATTCTAACAAAAACTCACATCATCATTTTTGTATTGTGTTGTTGTGTTTTCACATTTTCCGTCGGGTACCTTTTACTCTCTTATGTTTTTCTTTTCCCCCCCTCCGCTTTTATAAGTTTTCTCCTTTCGTTTCGAAATTTTGAGTTAATCATTTTTTTTTTTAACCTAAACACGTAAAACGTAAACACGAAAAGTGGATTTTAAAATTTAAATACCCTCTCCCTCCCTCTTCTTCTTCTTCCGTTAAAAATTCCGTCTGTTGGTTGTTGAATCGTTTCGTACAAGAATCATTACAATATATTACAACGTACGAATGCGAAATAATAATAATGATGATGTTTTGATCACCGATATCATTAAATAAATCGAATAATTTTTTTTTTTTTAATAATAAAAAAGGTTTTAGTCGACATTTTAGTTTTTTTTTTTGTATACGGTTTCACGACAATTATTTTTAATGATCGTATTACCCCCTTCCCTCTCCCTTATTATTATTATTATTATTATTATTATTATTTAGGGTTAGATTGTTTTTTTTTTTTATTTAAATTTTTCCCCACCGTCAAACCTGTTGTTAACGAACCAGAGTTTTATTTATTTATTTAATTAATTTTTTGATTCTTGTAAATTTTTTTGTTTTTTTTTTTATTTTTTAATTTTTTCACTACGAATAAAACTTGTTTATTCGGTAGTATTTAAAAAAATTAAATTTATTGTACGAAACGAAAACGGGGGGGAGAGAGAGAGAGAGGGAGAAGGGGGAGGGGGAATCGACATGACATTTAAATATTCAACCCAGAGTCATCGTAGCAATAAAATAGTCCGAATCGTGTTTTTGGAATGAGATTATATTTTAAATACAGCATAGAAGCAATTAAAACTTTAGTGCCACCACCAACGTTTCCGGTGCTAACTTAAAATGATAATTTTCATCATTTGTTTCAACGTTTCAACAACGATGACATCGACGTCAACGACGAGGACGACGACGACACAACGATGACGATGATAAGACGACAACAACAACAACAACAAAAGCAACAAACGAAAAATCTCAAAACTTTTTTTTCTTTGATAATTTCTTTATTTTTTTTATTTATTTTTTGGGGGGTAGGATGGGGGGTTTTTAACCTTTAAGATTTCGTTTCGATATTACTTTTTTTCATCATAACAATTCAAAAAAAATTAAATTAATTCGAATTATTTAAGATCGAATTACATAAAAAGAAAAACCTTTTTTTTTTTTTTTTTTTTTTGTAAATGGTTAATTACACGATAAAATACTAAAAAATATGCAATTAAAGGATTAAAAAAAAAAAAAAAGGAAAAAAGGGCAAAGAAAATGAAAAAAAATCCTTTCAAAAAGAAAAAAAATTACAAAAAGAAAAGAAAAGAAAAAGAAAGAAAAAAAAATCAAATAAAAAAATATCGAAAAGAAATATTAAACGGACAAAAACAAAAGACACCGAAGAAAAAGTTAAAAAAAAATAAGAGAGAGAGAGAGAGAGGAATAAGAAATAAAATAAAAAAAAGTTAGAAAGAGAAAGATGGAAAATAAAAAAATAAAAGAAAAAAGACAAAAGACGTGTTCGAATTCGTACACCTTTTGTTTTCCTTTTTTTCCTTTTTTTTTTTTTTTTATCAAACACTTTTAAATTCTTTCCAACGTTTTACTTTTTTTTTCTTTCTTCTTTTTTTTTCGAAATAAAAAAAAAAAAGAATAAGAAGAAAGTAAAACAAAACAAAAAAAAAAAACTTTCGTTTAAAAAAAAAAAACGTTTTGATAGCGGAGTTAAATTTTTTTAAAAAAAGAAAGATAGAAAGAAGAAGAAGAAGTAAAAAACGAAAAAAACGAAAAAAAAAGAAAACAAACTATTAATTTTACACATGAAATAATTTTTATAGTTTTAAAATTTTTTTTTTTTTTTGGTATTGACATAAGCGGTTGTTACATGTTACCAAAAACTTACGCACACGCACGTACGCACACACACGCACGCATCCATTTCGTTTTTACATTTCATTTAATGCCACGTCAATTACATAATAAAAAAAAAAAAAAAATAGAAAAAAATTTTCCACGCTAAATATCGCGTCGTTGACGTTCGTTTGTTCGTTTTTTTTCGCGGGTAAATAATAAACGGAAATCGCATTTATTGATTTTTTTTCTTTCCCCTCCCTCCTCGCCCCTTTATATGTTTCCCCCCGACTTATTTTCGAAATTTTTTTTTTTAATAAGCATGTAAAATGACACAATTAAAAAAAAAGAAAAAAGTTTGATTTTCTTCTTAAAAAACGTTTCAAAGTCATTCTCAATCATTCTATCCCCGTCTCCCCTCCTCTCCCCCTCTCTTCTCTCCTCTCTCTCTTTCTTAAAACTTTGAATCATCCTAAAATTTTTGTTTTCTTTTTTTTCCCCCTGTTTATTTTATTTTTAATATTAATAATAGTAATAATACGTAATCGTTTAATTTTTTTTTTTTTTTTTTAAACTACAACGGAATAATTTGGAAGGGGAGGTGGAGGTGGGGGGAAAAAAGGTTGGCTTGAAATAATAATAGTATTCTAAAATGATAAATTACCTTTCTAAATTAAAACTATTGAAGTAATAATGTGTTGGGACCGAAGCCAAATTAGAAAATAGCGTTTTTGCCTTCATTAAATATTTCTTATTGTTAAAACGGAAAATTTTTTAGAAAATCAACTTTCATTATTATCATTATTTATAAATATAATTTTTTTCCGGTGGGATAAGAGGAAAGAGAAAGAAAGAGAAATAGATTCAAGGGTTTTTTTTGGGAAAAATGAATGGAAGGAAGGTAAAAGCGTGAGGGGCATGAATGAGTATGTGGGAATCAAATAAAACGAGTTGTTTGTTATCCTGTGTTGAAAAAATTTGTTCGTTCGTTTGTTTGTCGTCGAATTAACGTTTGTCGTGACAAAAAGGGAGAAGAAAAAAAAATAAATTTGTAATTTTTTTTTAATTTTAAAAAACGACGGGGGCGAAAGAACAAAAAAAAAAAAAAAGAGAAAATGAAAAAGAAAGATGGCGGCGGCGGCGGTAATGGTGATGGTGATAAAAGTGTAAACGAGGTTTTTAATGATATTTTTGCGTTGAAAAATAAAATAAATACAAATGTTATTTAATCATCATCATCATCATCATTATTATTATTATTATTTATTAATAATAAATTGATTTAATTTTATTTATCGAACCTTGTCGTTTAATTTAAAATTGTTCAGGCGAAATTCTTTTTTTTTTTTTAATTACATTGAACCCTAATCATCTTTTCTCTCGCTCTCTCTTCTTTTCTTTTATTTTTCCTAACTCTCACTCTCACTCACTCACTCACTCTTTTACAACCTTTTCTCCATCTTTTTTTTTCTTTCTCCCCCTCTCTCCATTTTTTTCTTTTGTTTACCTTAATTAAGCCTAAATTTCATTTAATTACTTTAGTAATTATAATTTTTTTTTTTTTTTAACCGGAGTTTTAAAATTAGTTATATTTTAATCAAAAGGTAATTTTTTTCTTTTAATGAATCTAATAAAATTCTATAAGGTTTGTTAATTAGATATTTTTCTTTTTTTTTTTAACTAAAATGACCGGTGAAAAATAAAATTAAAAAAAAAAAAATGGATTTCATTTTACGTAAATAATAATATTAATATTATTATTATTATTATCCTCATTCTCTCTAAACTCTTTTCCTTCTACTTACTCCCTCCCCTCCCCTCTCCCTTTTTGTAAAATTTTATTTTTTTTAGCGGGTTTCATTCAGGTTTTCCCCTCCCTCTCTCCCTCCTAATGTTAAATTTCGTAAATGAAAAAAAAAAAAAAAAGAAAAAAATTTAAATGGCCGACACTTAAAATAATGAAAAATTTTCATTTACGTAATTATAATGATAATGATGATAAATAAAATTGCTATGATAATGGTTATACACGACGATACACAGACGATATCATTAAAAAAACGAATTTTTTTTCCAATAAGTTAATTATTAACGAGGCAGCAGAATCGAAACATGTATACATAAATACGCGGCGTTCATTAATTTTTCATCGCGTCAATTAAATTTTATTACTCGCTTTAGTTTTCGACTTTTTATTAAATTTAAAACTCGTTCAAAATGTTTTCAATTGTAATAATAATAATTCAAGGTAATATTTTATAAATAACTCTCCATATTATTCTAGAAAAAAAAAAAAAATTTTACCAAAATCCAATATTCATTTTACTTATAATAATAATAATAATAATAATAATAATTAGAGAATCGAGTTTTTCCCTAACGAAAAAGATTTTCATTTTGTTTGTCCTTGTAGCATTGTCGTTTGTAGCATTGTAGTTCTCGAGAAAAAGGGTAAGTAGTTAACGCCCGCGATATACTTATCCTGAATAATTTCCGGGAAAAACATGTAAATTGTCCTTTGTAATGACAATGATAATAATAATAATAATAATTAACATTCACCACGTTACATTATCTTAATTTAAAATAATA
This sequence comes from Pediculus humanus corporis, assembly GCF_000006295.1. Lineage (NCBI taxonomy): Eukaryota > Metazoa > Arthropoda > Insecta > Psocodea > Pediculidae > Pediculus > Pediculus humanus. The sequence goes on along the minus strand of NW_002987257.1, from coordinate 142,225 downwards.
AATTATATCTTTTTTTTAGTGAGAGTGAGTGTAAAGAAGAGGAAGAAGACACTTTTTTTTTCTCACACTTTTCTTTGTTTGTTTACTTCACTTTTCTTTTCTTTTCTTTTTAATGGCGCGAAAACAAAAAAAAATTTAAATATTATTATTATTATTATTATTTATTTTTAAGAAGTTTTTAAAAACTTTTCTATACATTTTTTTTCAAAATTTATCAATTTTTAAAAATTACAACTATATTATTCAATAAAAAAATAACAATAACAATAATGATAATAATAATAATAATAAAATTAGAAAACGAAAAAAAAAGAAAATCTTCAACAATAAGAAAATAAAATTTTCTTTTTTTCGAGTCAAGAAAAATTAAATGAAGCGAAAGATAAAAAAAAAAAAGAAAATGTTTGCTGTCGGAATAAAAAAAAAAATTACGTGGGATCAGAGGTTACGGTAACGAAAAAAAAGTAAAAATAAAATTCGCCGTTGTTGTTGCTGTTTGTTTGGTTGTTTGTTTGGTTGGTTGTTTCGGGGAAAAATAAATATAAATCAAGTATTATCAACGACGTGTTAAAATTCGAAAGGGAGAAAATTTTCCGAGACGCAAAAATTAAAATAAAACAAAAAACAAAGAGAGTCTCGCGTTTAAGAATTGCAAAGTATGCGATATTTTAACGAATTTAAATAATATTATTATTATTATTATTATTATTATTATTATTATTATTATTATTATTATTATTAATAAATTAAATAAAGTCAGGAA
>NW_002987257.1:139053-141121 GCF_000006295.1 Pediculus humanus corporis | reverse complement strand
AACAAAAGGTTTTTAAAATCACCGCCATAAATAATTTTTAATCTCTGGATATTTTCGGGGGGAGGGAGGGGGGAAGGGAAATTTTCAAAAAATATGAAAACTCTTTCCTTTTAAGATTCTATCAATTCCCCTCTGTTTTGTCGGTTTCAGCAATAAACTTTTTGCGTATACAAGGGAAAAAGTTTTCCTTTTTTCCTTTTTTTTCGGGTGCGGAAGGAAAGAAAAAAAAACAACCTTTTTTTTTTTTTTAATGGTTTGCCATAGATTAAATCTTTTAGTTTGTCCACCACCACCACCCGCACCCCCAAACAAAAGTACCTTTTCCTGAATTTAATGACTTAAGTCAATTATAAATAAATTTTTCTTTTGTTTTTTATTCTTTTTTTTTACTTTATTTTATTTTTAAGAAGTTAAAAAGAAAAAAAAAGTCGACATTTTTCCTTTTACTCTTTTCCATTTTGTAAAAAAAATAAAATAAACCTTTTTTTTTTTACCAAAACCAAAACTTTTTCTTACACAAACTTTTTTTTTTTACACAGAATTATTTCCCCTCCCCTTTCCCCCCACTTTTTTTTTAATTAAGCGAAACTTAATCAGTTGTAATTTTTTTTTACATTTTTAAATAATTAAAATATAAAATTAATAATTTTTTTTTATTTTATTTAAGACGCGATTATAATTTAATTAAAGATAACGTTATCGACAGATAAAAAAAAAAAAAATGGCGCAGATGATGGCGATGATGATGATTTCAATAAAAGTAAAAATATTTCATTTAACAAATGAAACGTGGAAGGCGGGGAGAGGCGGGAGGAGAGGGGAAGAAACAAACACAAAAATAAAAATTGTCGTTTTAAATATAAATAAAAATATTTTTATTTTTATTTTTAATTTAACGTCGTCCACGTGTTCGTGTTGTTGTTGTTGTTGTTATTTAATTCTTAAAATTTCGTCTGCTGCTTTTTGTTACGTAAATAAAAATTTTAATTGGAGTGAATGAATCGTAACAAAGAACGACTCTAAGAAATTTCTTTTTCTTTTTATTTGCGAATTGACCAAACAACTAGGAAACAATATAAGCGAAAGAAACAAACGATAGAAAGGAGGAGGAGAAAGGGGAATGATAAAAAAGGGGCGTATGAGAAAAAAAAAAAATTAAATTTGTAATTCATAAATTAATTTAAAAGTCAAAAAGACGGGAGAGAGAGAGAGAGAGAAAATTTCATTTTCAAAACACCGCATGTCTCGAACATTTTCATTACTTTATAAAGTGTCACCATTGATAGGGCTTAATTAATTGTTAAAACTTTTTACGAGAGATGAAGGGAAAAAAAAACGATAAAGAGAGAGAGAGAGAGAGAGAGAATGAGGTGGGCAAAAAGAATGTGAGAAAGTAAAAATACCTCCCCGTTTACTACCACCACCACCTCCATCGTCACTACTACTATTACTACTCCTCCTTCCCGTCGTTTTAAAAATCGTTTTTCCATCTCTTATCAACCGTTTTTCTTACTATTATTATTATTATTATTATTATTATTATTATTATTATTATTATTATTATTATTTCTCTCTCTATTTCGGTTTCTGCATTATCGGGCAGCTAAAAACTTTTTCGACGCTAATGATCAATATTTTAAATAGACGGAAATTTCCTTCGCATTTAATTCTTTTCAATTTCGATACGAAACTTTTCCTTCCGGTTTTCATTCAATTCTGTAAAATCCATTGTTTCAATTTTATTTTTCGACAATGGTGTGTGTGCTTGATCGCGTGAAAGAGGGAAAGAAAAAAAAAAAACGTGGCACGAGTTTTTGAAAAATTAAAAAAAAAAAAAAAAATATTTATATATATGTGAGAAAAAAAACAATGGAAAGGTGTGTGTGTGTGTGTTCGCGCGCGCGCGCTTAGAAATTTTTTAAAAACCAGTTTTTTTTTGGCGCCTTTTGTTTTTCCTTTTTTTTTTTTTAAACATTACGATCGGTACAAAGAAAAAAACACATGAGAATATTTTCCGATAAATAAATAAATAAGACATGGGAGTTGTGAATGGATGGAGAAGAGAGAG
>NW_002987257.1:136872-138861 GCF_000006295.1 Pediculus humanus corporis | reverse complement strand
TTTTTTTTTTTTTATCAACGGGTTTCTTCTCTCTCCTTCTCCTTTTTTCTCTTTCTCCTTCTCTCTCTCTTCTTCTTTTTTTTTTTTTTTTTACTTTTTTCCTTCCTTTCTTTCTCCTTTACATTATTTCTTTATTTCTTTATGTACGAAATCCTTTTGAAAGAGTTAAAAAGGAAAAAAGAAATAAAAAAAAATAAAAATAAAAAATTTGAGCGCATGTCATTTGATTTTCCCATCTCTCTCTCTCTTTCTTTTTCTTTCTCTCTCATTCTTTCTTTCTCATTCGCCGTGATTCGGGTTTCTACTAGGATTAGACAGTCGGTGAAGTTGACTTTGTCACAGAAGGATCAAACTTTTCGAATCGTAATTTTTTTTTCTTTTTTTTTTTTTAACACCCGGTAAAAACGCGTTATTATTATTATTGTATTTTTTTTTTAAATATATCGTTATTGTTGTCGTCATCGTCATCATCGCGTAAATAATTATTATTATTATTAATATTGTGTAATTTTTAAAAGTTTTTAGTTTGTGTTAAAAAAAAAAGTGTTTTATTTTCTGTATATAAAAATAGTTGTAAAAAATTTCTTTTTTTTTTTATTTTATTTTTGGATTTACGCGAAAAGAAAAGACGAGCAAAAGAAAAAAACAAATTTTTTTTTTACGTTTTTGTTTTTAAAAAGGTAATGTTATTATTATTATTATTATTATATATTTTATTTTATTACCATTTATTTATTTAATTTTTTTTTCCAATTTGAAACGTGTGCGTGTGCGAATGTGATCGTCTTGTGTATTTCCGTTACGTTTTTACGTCTTACACGCGTAAAAACCCTTTTATTATTATTGTTATTATTATTATTATTATTATTATTATTATTATTATTATTATTATTATTATTATTATTAATAGTATTCTTATTATTATCATTTTTATCATTTTATAAACAATAAAATTTCTTGAAATGAAATAATGATATTAAAAAAAAAATTTATTTATTTATATTAAAGGATTCGCGGAGTCATCGAAGTGCGTTATTAAAAATAATAATAATAATGATTATGATGATGATGATGATGATGATGATGATGATAATGATAATAATAATAATTAAAGTAATAAACATTAAAAAAAATAAAAAATTAACTTAACAGGTGCCCGAGTAATAATTTCTTCTCTTTTTTTTTTTATTTTTTTTGTTTTTAATTACCGAGTCTAAAAGTTTTTTTTTTTTTTTATACCGAGATGGGAAGGTTTAAACAAAAAAAAAAAAAAAAAAAAACTAAACGGGGAGCAAAAGGAAAAATAAAAAGAGAGACAGAGGGAGAGAAAGAGAAGAGAGGGAAGGGAGGGAGAGGGGGTGAGGAAATCCGGAAATTTAACCTGCCCAAATGGTTTTTACCTATTTTTGTAATTTAAAAAAAAAAAAAAAAAAAATTTTTACGATCGCTCATCCTCAAGTGTTACGCGCGTATTTAAAATTTTTTATTTTTTTTGTTTTGTTTTACGCATCACCCCTCCATTTTTTTTTTATTTTGTTTTTTTAAATGGTTTGCCGTTGAACTAAAAAAAAAAAATTTTATTTAATACGGTCGCAAATACAAATTAAACAATATAATAATAATAACGGTTTTTTTTTGTCCCCCTATTTCCCGTAAATTCTTTGAGCAGGTAAAAGAAAGGTAAAAGAGTTTAAACGTTTTTTATTTAAAAAAAAAAAAAAAAAAGTTCGTCGAACGAGAACTAAATAAATAATAATGATAACCTTTTAACCTCGTACAAAAACAAATAAAAATAAAAATTCAAACAAAAAAAAAAAAAAATTTTTTTTATCGTGAAAATTTTTATTAAACGTTATATAGTTATTTAATAAAATTTCTCTTCGTATGATGATGATGATGATGATGATGATGATGATAATAAAGGTAAATGAGGAGTTTAATGATAATAATAATAATAATAGGAAAGGCTAGATACGGTCGGGGAGGGGG
>NW_002987257.1:127372-136824 GCF_000006295.1 Pediculus humanus corporis | reverse complement strand
AGGGTAGGACGTATAAAAAAGGAAATTGGGAAGACTAAAATTTCAAAAATAAGTTTTTATCTTTCAAATAATTTATCGTTTTATTTAATGTACGTTTTATTATTATCATCATCATCATTATTATTATTATTATTAATTTTAAAAAAATAGAAAAAATTTTTTTTAAAGTTTTTTTTTTTTTTGTTAACCCGAAATTTATTTATTATTAACGGGGAGGAAAAAAATTTTTATTTTTTTAACGAAATAAATTCCAAACTGAACTTTATTGATTTTATTTGAAAATTTTATATGAATTCATCATCATCATCATCATCATCATTTTATTTCGCTCTCTCTTTCCTTTCGTACCTTCTCCCTTCCCCTTTTCCTCTTTCCTTCCTCTCCCCCTTCAAAAAATAACAAAAAAAATTTTTTTTTTTTTATGCTTTTCCGTGCTTTGGAATAACCCAAATAAATTATTAATTATCATATTTAATTTATTGATTTATTATTTAAGAATGTTATGTGCAGTCGTAAATTATTATTACTATTATTATTATTATTATCATTATTTCTTTTAGAAAAAAGGGGATCGATTTTTTTTTTCTTTGTCGGTATTGTGATTTGAAAAAAAGAAAAAAAAATCGAATCAAATTCAAAGGTAAAAAAAAAAAAAGAAATTCAATTTTCACCTTTTTATTTTTCAATTAACAAATTTACGTAATTTAAAATTTGGCAAAAGTGCAAAAGCAAATAAAACAAAAACAAAAACAAAAAAAAATTAATGATTTTGGCGAAGAACTTTTTATTTTTATTTTCTTTCAGTCATTTTTTTTTTAAATGAATGCTTTTAAATAATAATAATAATAATAATAATAATAATAATAATAATAATAATAAAGATCATTCGATGCAGAATTAAAAAATGATTGGTATTTAAAATAATAAACGCAGTGCACATTTAGTAAAAAAAATTTTTTGGATGAGAGAAAACAGGTTAAACAATTAATGGACGACGCCATATTTGCAAAAAGAATGTCTGTCGCACGCAAAAAAAAATTGATTAAATTAACGAAATTTGTGATTCCGGTCATCTCGAAAAATCATCGAAAACCAACAACAATTCCAAAACCACTAGACGACGATTCCAAAAAAAAAAAAAATTCCGGAATGAATTTTAAAAAACTTTTCCGTAATAATAATAATAATAATAATAATAATAATAATAAACTCAAAACTTTAAACTCGATGACATCAAATCATTGTTCTAAAATAAATTCTGGAATAATTTTTCAAAAAAAAACGGAAAACTCAATAAGTTTGAAATAATAATTATATTAATAATAATAATAAAAATGACGATAATAATAATAATAATATTTATTATTATTATTATTTATAAGGAACATAAGATGTAAATTACACGCATTCGCATGAAATGTATAAAAATTAACTGGTTCGTAATCACGTATAAAATTCGATGTAATTATGTTTAAATCGTGTTTTCTACAATTTTACAATTTTCCTTCTCTCTCTCTCTCTCTCTCTATCTCTATCTCTATCCCTCTTTTCGTCTCTATCTCTCTCTTTTTCACTCCCCTATCCAACCTACATTTGGCGTCCTTTTATTTTTCATTTCTTTTTTTTTTTCGTTTTCCGTTTGTTTTTTTCAAATTAAATGTAAAATATGGGGCGGAAGGGAAAACTTTTAGTTAACTTGTTTTTCTTAAAATCTACCGGCCGTCACAACCGGAAATGATACAAATAAGTAAACTTATCGATTGATTACAATAAATTAAATCTATTAATATTATTACAGAAATAATAATAATAATACTTAATCACGTGAAAGGTTTTTTTTTCTTTTTTTTTCCCGCGCTTTTTGAAAAGCAACAATTGAAATTTCATTTTCTTTTATTTCTTGTTTAAATAAACAAATAAAGAGTGTGAGAGAGAGAAAGAAAAGGTTAAAAAGGACAGAAATAAAAAAAAAAGAGAGAGAACGAAGAAAATTGAATTTATTTTTCCGACAACACTAACCGGAAATGTCAAAATTTACATTTCTTTACTTATAGAAGGGGTAAAAAAAAAAGTAGTGGTAACGGTAATAGTAATAGTAGTAATAATAATAATAATAATAATAATAATAACAATAAAAAAAATAATGATAATAATAATAATAATAATAAAAAGTTCAAACCCGGTTTCCATTTAATTTTTGTAAATGGTTTAAAAATACGGTTTTTCATTTATTTATTCATTCATTTTTATTTATCATTATCATTATCATTATTATCATCATCATTATTATTATTATTATTTGAATAAAATGTTTTATTTTCCTTTTAAAACCTTTGAATTTTCCGAATGTGAATTTTCAATTAGACTAATCAAAGCTCGAATTTTTTTCCCTTTAATATTGAAACACACGTAAAAAAAAAAGGAAAGTGAAAACTTTACCTTTTCTCTCCCCCCCCCAAAAAAAAATTCTCTCTTTTCTTTCTCTTTCTCTCTCTCTCTCCCCCCCTTTTTTCGCAACAATGTAAAATTAGATTCGACAAAAAAAAGTATAATTTTTTTTTATTTTTAATTTATATATATAGCGACAAAACTAAATCACGTTGAAAATAAAAATAAATAAATCAATACAAATTAATAATCAATAAAAATTATTAATCAATAAATTAATAAATGGGTAATTTAATTAACGCTGATGAAAGAACAAGCACGCGGACACGCACAAACACACGCACACGCATAACCAATTAATAATATTTCTCATGCTTTCAATTTTTTTTTCTTTTGTTTTTTTTAATTAAACGAAATAATAATAATAATAATAATTTTTTCAAAAACTTTTATTATTATTATTATTAACGAGTTCATTTGATAATCATCGTTATTTAACACCTATTTTTATTTATTTATTAATTTATTTATTGTTTTTATCGATAATAAATCATCACAAAACGTCACGTTTTTTTTTTTGCCTCCCCATTCGGCGGCGACGACGAATACGTCATCAACTATGACGTCAAAAAAAAAAAAAAAACCAAAAAAAAAAGAAGAAAACCAATTTTATTTTTCCCACGTTAATTTAATCAATTAACTCAGACCCAGTATTATTATTATTGTTATTATTAATAAAAAAAAAATTAAATCGTCTACGAGTATTTATTATCATTATTATTATTATTTTTCTTTTTCTCAGATGAAAACGTTTTTATGTTTTTTTTTTTTTTTCTAAAGATTTTGGCTTAAATTCTTAGATTCCATTAAAAGAGGAAAATTTTTATCATATCTCAGCAATATTTCAAACCTTCTTAAAACCCTTTAAGACCCAATATAATAATAAAATTTTGTTAAAAAACTTTTCTTTTTTTTTTTTTACATTGAAAAAACCTGAGCCAAAAGAAAAAAAAAATTTTCTTTCCTTTCCTTTTCTTTTCCCTTTTCCTTTCCCTTTTTTTTTACCATACTATTATTATTATTATTATTATTATTATTATTATTATTATTATTATATTCAATTTTATTTTTATTTTTATTTTCATATTTCGAATAAAAAAAAATAAAAATAAAATAAAATTACTCCTCTCCTTTTTTCCTTTTTTTCCTTTTTTTTTTCCTTTATAAGAAGAAAATAAAAAATTATATGAAAAAACCCCTGCAATTTTTAATGTTTCCGAATATTTTTTTTTTTTTTTTAAATTAAAATTTTAGCCCCGAAAAATCATCGACATGATGATGATGATAATAATAATAATTATTTTTTTTAAAAAATATAATAATAATAACGAGAGCGTAAATTATTTCGAAAAGTTTAAAAAAAAAAAAAAAAAAAACATGAGAGGATTTTTTTTTTTTTACTTCTGCTTCTCATCACACACACACACACACCCACACACAAAATAACGTTTATTGTTTTTTCTCTCCCAGTATATTAAATATTTAAACTAATTCTCTTATTATTATTATTATTATTAGAAAATAAAACGTTAAAAAATTTTTTGTTTTTAAAAACTTTTTTTTCACGTTAAAGTCATTTCGAGTCTGTGACAATTTATACTATTATTATTATTATTTATTTATTTATTTACCTCGGGTTTTTTAATTCGTTTAAATTAATGGGGGGGGGGAAACTTATTAAAATGTCATTTTTGTCATCATCATCGTCATCATCGTCATTATTAATATTTAAATAAAATTATTTATTAACGTTTTTTATTTTTCGTTATATATATTTCGAATTGGGGTCATTAGTTCAAGACGATAAAAAATCGAATTCGAATTTTTTTATTCAAATAATTTTCTAAATAAAATTAAAAAATCAAAAGCGCGCGAAAAGTTAGGAGAGAGAGAAAAATGAATAAAACGATTGAAAAATGAAAAAGAAAAAAAAGTTTGATAGGAGGAAAAAGGCATAAAAAATGAATGAATGAATAATTCGGAGAGTGCGAAGAGTGAAAAAAACCTCCCCGAAATAAAACAACTGAATTTAGTAGGAATGGAAAAAAAATATAAGAATAAGAAAAGGAAAAAAGGAAAAAAAGAAAAAGGAAAAAAATAGAAGGTTCTCCGGAGATTTTATATTACATATTTTATATAAGTAAGATTTTTATTGCAGTAACAGAATTTTATTTGCCGTAACGCAAATTCCAATTTTACCTTAAAAACTTTTTTTTTTTTTCTCTGATCTCGTATATTTGTAACCTCACCCGTGTTGTGTTTTTCTCCCACTCCCTCTCTCTCTCTCTCTCTCTCTTTCTCTTTCTCTCTAGGACACACTGTTTTTCCTTTCTCTCTCTCTCTCTCTCATTTTTTTCCAGAACGAAATGAATGCATTGGGGAGATGAAGAAGAAGAAGAAGAAGAAAGAAAAAAAACAGTTGTAACGGTTTGTAACTAAAAATACCGCTTTTTTTGAAATTTAAAACTCGTTTCTTTTGGCAAAGTTTCATTGGGCTATTTTAATCTTTGGTTTTCTCCCTTCCCCTTTCCCCTCTTTCCCCCTTCCTTTCCCCTCCCCGAATAAAATAAAAAAAATATTTTTAATTCACTCGATTGCATTCAAAAAAAAAAAAAATTATTTTTATCTAGTATAAAAGATTTAAGAATTTTTTCATCTCAAAAAAAAAAAATTTAATTGAAAATTTCTTCTCTCTCTCTCCCTATCTCTCTTCCCGTCGTTTACCATTCTTCTCTTCATCCTTTTCTCTTCGTTTTCACAAAATAATATTAATAATAATAATAATAATCGAAAACGTTTCGAAGAAAAAAAAATTTTTTTTTCATTTTCTAACACTAATTCCAAATCATTTAAATAAATCCCATTAAAAATATATAGATTTTTTTTTTAAAATATTTTTTTTATTTATTACTACTAGTAGTCTCTAAACAACAGCAAAAATCAAAAGAAATAATTATTTTTGCTTTCATTTAAAATTTAAATCAATAAAAAAAAAATTAAATCCGAATCGAATTAAATACAGAAAAATAAAAAAAATAAAAATTTTTCTCTCTTAATTGTAATTCAAATTCGGTCGTAAGATTTTCCCGCTTTTTTTTTTTTTGTTTAAACGAACGAATAAATAAATTAAATGTTAAAATATTTATTACTTGATTCGGAAAAACAACAGCAAAAAAAAAAATTTCCCTTTCCAAATACGTTAATAATAATGATTTTAACATTTAAAAAAAAAAAACTTTTTTAAATTTTTTATTTTTTTTTAATTTTTTTGTGCCTAAATTAAAAAAAAAATCATTTATCGATTTACGCAATGAATAACAAACAAACGAACAAACAAAAATTTTACTGGATTTACAAATTATTTTCCATTACGAAAACTTTTGCTTTAATTAATTAATTAAAAATTAAAAAATTTTTTTTTTGAATGTTTTCACGTTTCAAATTCTTTTATCATTATCATTATTATTATTATTATTATTTTTGGAAAAAAAATTGTTTTATTTACGTTTAATTACGTTAATTTTTTAAATTTTAAAAACCTTTCGAACACACGCACACATACACAGGAAAAAAAATTGGTAAATACGAAAGATATAAAATAAAAATTACGTTCTCTACGTACGACGTTTTCTTTCATTTCATTATTTTCCTTTTTTCCTTTTTTTTCCTTTTTTACCGCCACAGTAAACTATTGAGTTATGGAATTTACACGAATCTCTTGAGATTTTTCTTTCCTTTTTTTTTTCGAAAATGATATTCCTATTTAAATAATAGAAAATAAATAAAAACAAAAAAAAGGGGAAAAAAATTTTTTTTTTTTTATTACCATTCTGTAAACTTTTTTCTTTCCTTTTTTTTTATTATTATTATTAATAATATCGAACTTTACGTCGTATTGCACCACACTACACTACACTACATTACACTACAATACAATACAAACTACACTCACTACATTTGCAAATCTTCGTCATTTCCCATTTAAAAAAAAAATTATTGCGTTTTTTCAACTATTAATACTATTATTATTAATTGTAGAATTTACCTTCACGTGAAAATAGTAATAATAATAATAATAATAATTTTTAACATTTAATCGATTTTACGTGAATAAAATTAATAATAATAATAATAATAATTTTTATTTTTATCAACAACAACAACCTCTTATAAAAACATAATTTAATCGTTTTTTTTAATTTTTTACGAGATTTCACTTTTTTTTTTTATATAAATATTGCCAAAGGGTTTCTTTCGATAAAAAACAAAAAAATTAAAATTAAAAGAAAAGGAAACAATAATAATAATAATAATAATAATAATTTTTTTCTTTTTTATTACGTATGTAAAACGTATAAGCCAAAGCGTGTGCATAACAAAAGGATTTAAAAAAAAATGAAATCTTTCGAATTTTCTCAAGTCACGAATTATAATAAAAAGGAAATTTAAAAATAGAAAATTGAAAAGAAATTAGCGGGAATCGAATGTAATATGGCGTCAAAAATTTAACACGTTTAAGTGAAAGCAATCAACAACAAAAAAAAATAGAAAAAAGAAAAAGAAAGAAAAAGAAATAAAGAAAGAATAAAAAGGTTTTAAAAGGTTTGAGTTATTATTTTATTCAATTTTTTATTTTTCGCTCAGATTTACACTCTCCCTTCCCCTCCCCTCTCCCCACCTCTCTCTCTCTCTCTCTCTTTCACTCTTTTCTTACATAAAAATTTACAACGACGTTTTAGATTATAACTCTTACTTATGTTTCGTAACAGCGAAATTATTATTAATAATAATAATAATAATAAATAAAGCAACAAGAACAACGACAACAACAACAGCATCAACATAAACAACAATTCTCCGAGTAAGACACGACGGAGAAATTTCATTACGTCATTGAATAAAATTTATATAATACGTCATTAAAAATTTTGAACCAATCAAGTTGAAAATTAATTTTCATACCGCCTAAAGAACCCCCCACCCCCCTGACTCCCCCACACCGCACCCGCCCCTTCTCTCTTTTCACCGCCTCTTTCCCCCCCTCCCCCCATTATTTTCGTTTAATAGTCAATTTTGTGTATTTTCACAAGATAATTAACTACCCTTTGGGAATTTCATATTATAATATTATTATTATTATTATTAAATATTTCATATATATATATATATATATATATGTGTGTGTGTGTGTATATTTGTCTGTATTTAAAATTTTAATAAAATTTTATACATTTTACACTTACGTATAAATGAAAAATGGCGGATTTGTAAGGCGGGGAGAGAAGAGGGGAGGGGAGGGAAGGAAACGCGGGGAGTGTAAATTTCATATTTAAACTGTTTAAAAATTTTTTGATTATGATAATTCTTTTATATACTAAAAAGAATTATTAAAAGATTAATTATGAAAAAGGGATTTTGGGTTTTTGAAATTTTATTTTAAATATCGCGAAAAAGGGTTTTTAATAAGTTTTATCAGTTTAAAACCTTTATTAGAAGTATGCGTGCGTGCGTGTGCGTGTGCGTGAGTGTACATAAATCGTGGAACCAGATAAATATTTGAAATTTTGTACATATATGTATATAATCGTGTGTAAATGAGTAAATGCCTAAGATTTTCTTACCGAATTTATTTATATTCGTTTAATTAATTAATTAATAATAATAATAATAATGATAATAATTTTTTTTCGAATAGGACATGTTTTTTTTTTTTTTCCGTCGTGGCAATAAATAAATAAAAAAACATGGTAACGCGAGTACATAAATAAGAATGTTAGAATTAGATAAAAATAATTGTTTAACGTGATAAATGGAGTGAAAAATTTTATTACGTGGAATCCATTACGAATTTAACTTTTTCACGTTACGAGGGTGAATGAAATTCAAAAAAAATTTTTTTTTTATTTTTAAGGGATGATTTTTTTGAGGGTTTTAAATTTTATTATTATATTTTGATGTCTTTGATTTTATTTCATCGTTGGATTTTATCCGGCGGTAAGTGTTTCAATCATTGAAATTTTTTGTATATTGATGGTTGAAAGATTCTACCCATGGTGGCGGGTTGTGGTAGTGGGGGTGGGGGCGGTGGTGATGGTAAAGGACGAAAGGATAAAAAGCAAATTGAAAATTTAATGTTTGTTCCTTAAAATTTTAATGAATGATTAAATATTAACGATTCAAAGGTAAAAAAAAAAAAAAAAGAAATTTAATTTCTTTTTTTTTTTTTTTTGGAGATTGAATTTTATCGTACGATGTTGGATTAACGCATTCGTAAAAAAAGGGTTGCTTTTTTTCGGAGGAAGGTAGAGAGAAAGGGAGAGAAAAGGGATGAGGGGGCGGAAAGAGGGTATTATGTAAGGTAAAAAGGTAAAATTTCATTAAAAACACAAAAGAGGTAGAGAGTAAAAAAAAAAAAAAAAAATTTATAGACTAAAGAATGAAAGACAAAAGGCTGTCGTCATCATCATCATCATTATCATCATCATGAAGTTAACGTTAGAAGAAGAACAAATAATGGAGAGATGAAAAATAATGAAAAAAAAAAAAAAAATTTTTTTTAATTAATATTTTACGTCTTTCCTTTCCCTTCTAGCTTTCTACTTTTTTTTCTCTCCTCCCCTCCCCCTCCCGTTGTCATCATTATGTCACTTTTTTTTCTTTTTTTGTTCCATATTTTTCTAATATTACAAAAAAAAAAAAACCAACCCCTCGACGGGTTTTTTTTTTTTTCAAATCGACAAGAAAAAAATAATAAAAAATAAAAGTTCGGACGGGTGGTAAACGGGGAGTGGGTTGATGAGATCTCATATTAAAATAAGAAAAAAAAAAAAAAGAATTGATTTTTTTTTTTGAAAAATGCAATCTGAATAACTTTACGTAAAAGATTTTACAGCATCCCAAAAGGATTCAAATAAAAAAAAAACTATCTATAAGTTGAATGAAACATGTTGTTTATACCAAAGTAAAAAAAATTTTTGATTATACATAAATTTAAGTTTTCTATC
>NW_002987257.1:122678-126993 GCF_000006295.1 Pediculus humanus corporis | reverse complement strand
TTAAATTCGCGTAACGAATCACAATTTTATATTAAAAATAATTATCGTAATTTTTTCACCTCCCCCCTCCCTTTTAAATGATTTAAAATCATTCAAGTAAATTTTAAAAGAAAAAATGGAAAAGTTTCTAGAATTTTCCGTTTTGTTTTCTCGGGTAAAAGACACACCAAAATTTTCAAAATGAAAAAAAAAAAATGATATTTTGATGCAATTTTTTTTTTTTTTTTTTTTTTAAATGATAAATTCGCGTCTCATGGATTCTGAACGATTTTCAATTTGTCAATTTCAGTTTAAATTTAATGGACGGCATAATTTTTTTTTTCTTTTTTCATCTTATAAATCGTTAAATTTGAAAAAATAAGTCAATGGGAAAGTTTTAAAAAAAAAAAAATTCAAAATGGCGTTTCATCAAAACGCCGAATTAAATTTGTTTTCCTTCCCCCTCCCCCCGCGATTTCATTCGATTCGATAAAATAAAATGGCAAACAAAATAAATAAAAATTTTCTGAATTCCGGTCATTATTATTATTATTATCGTCGTGACAATGAACAATATCCGGTTTGGCGATTGAGGAAATCCTACTTTTCTTTCGTTTTCAAATATAAAAAAAATTATTAATTAAAAAAAAAAAAATTTTCTTCATTTTTCAATAAATAAATCAATCAGTTATTAAACAATAATTATTTTTTTATTAACACGTGACGTAATGACGTCATCAACCGTTTCCCTTTAAATTTTTAAATATGAAAAAAAAAAAAAATTAAATGAGAAAATTTTTAATTCGAATTTAATTAATAAAAGGTTTTCGATTTCTCGTACTGGAGAATTTCTTTTTTTCCAGTAACCTAAGGACGAGTATTTTTTTTTCGTTTCCATCAATATTTTCCCGCCTTTTCTTTTTTTTATTCGTCGAGTGAAAAAAATTTACGGTCAATAACAAAAGTAAATATTACAACACCGTCGGCGTCTGCGGGATTTTTAAATGGCGAATTTCTGTTTTTCTTTTTTTTTCCGGGTTTTACCGTTTCCGGTATTTTTTTTTGTTTAAATTTAATGACTTTGAATGAATTTGTTGAGAGAAGCGGGTTGTGGTGATGGTGGTGGTAGTAATGGTTGCGACGGAGAAAAAGAAAGAAAGCGAGGATCTCGTAAAAAAAAATAAATAAATAAAAAATTTATTTAACTTTTTCCTTTGTTAGATGAAAAAAGAAAAAAGTAAATAGAAAAAAAAAAGGAAAATTCGTTTGATGTGAACAAAGTCGTGAGAATCGGTAAATTTTTGGCGCAATAATAATAATAATAATAATAATAATAATAATAGTGTTTTTTTTTAAATCGATTTCATGAAAGATATAAGATTCACGATTGATTTAACATTAAAGAAGGTTTTTGAAATGATTATCATTGCCGGAAACGGAAATAAAAAGAAAAGTGGGTGAATTTTTTTTCTTTTTTTTTTTCTTTTTTTTTCTTTTTTTTTTCTTCTGCTTGATTTATTTGAGTAGAAAAAAAGAAAAAAAAATGAAAGAAAAAAAAACAGTGATGAAATATTTTATGAATTTTTATTTAAAAAAAATGTTTTCATTTTTGATTTTCTCTCTCCCTCTTTCTCTCTCTCTTTCTTTTCGATCTCATCATAACTTACTTACGTAATGGACGAAATCTGTCTCTCTCTCTCTCTCTTTTTTTTTACCTTGAGAAACGATGTTACGTAAACGTTTTTTTTTTTTAATCGAATTTTTTTTTTTTTATAAAGTTTCATTTATATTTTATATATATTTTATTTTTTATAAAACATCATCATCATCATCATCATTATTATTTGTAGACATAAAAAAAAAAAAACCAAAATTATAGTCTATAACTTAAAAAACTTTTTATAGATTCAGTTATATATTTTTTTATGTGTCGTAATAAAAAAAAAATTTTTCTTTTTTTTTCTCCAAAAAAGTTTCTCGCACATTTTTTTAACTTTTTTCTTTTCTTTTCTTTTCTTTCCTTTTTTTTTCTTTTCGTTCGCCTCTTTTTATCGTGTATCTTTACGTTTATTATTATTATTATCATCATCATTATTACCATCACTTTTTTTATTCAAAAATAAATAAATAAATTGACAATTTGTCACGTTTTTTCGCCGCCGAAACGTCGATATCGTCGTCATCGTTAGCTTGTTTGTTTGACATGTTTTTAATCAGACAAATAATTTGATAACGCGCGCGCCCGCGTGTGTGTGTGTGTGTCGGTTATTTTATTTAAAAGGTTAAATTAATATGCCCAAAGGGTGAGCGTGTTTGTATTTGTGTTTGTATGTGTGTGTGTATGTGTGTTCATATCGTTTTTAATCTGACAACTATTAATAACCTAACGATATTGTTATACATTTCCGGTTTTTCCGTCAATAATTTAAATTAATTTTATTTAACATAATAATGTTATTATAATTATTCAACGTTTGTTTTTAATTTATTTATTTATTTACTTTCTCTTTCGCTTTTAAAATTTTTTTTTTCGTTGTTTCCCCCTTTCCGGAAGGGGAGCGGGGAGTATAAACTCCCCATCCTACCCCCTTACCCGTAACTTTTTTTTTTTATTACGTAGACAAAAACGTTACATCGATTTCTTATTGTAATTTTTTTTTCTTTTTTTTTTTTGCTGGAAAAATCTCAAATATTAAAATTTTAAATTAATTACTCCGACATAAGTCGATGCCAAAATAATAATAATAATGATTATTATTATTAATAATTACGGGGTATAATAGATACGTGAAAGTTTTATGTATTCAAAAATAATAATAATGATAATATTTTAATTCACCGTTATAATAAATATTTCATTACCGCTAATTAATTATTCAATTTGCACTTTCGAATAAATCACGCAAAAATTTATTATTAAAAAATTATTATTATTATTATTAATAACCAGGGTAATTTTTTATTAAAAATAATAGACAAAAAAAAAAATTTACGATATCGATATTTTATAAAAATGGGCATTCTCTTCTTTAAACGAAATTTTCAAAATTTATTTATTTATTTTAAAAAAAAAAAAGAAACTTTGAGTCATGTTTAATGTTTATGTTTTTTTTTTTTTTTGTTTGTTTTTATTATGTTTTCGTTTACGAAAAACCCCCGCGAAGCGTATTTTGAATTGTTTACAAAATGATAAAGAAACAATATAAATTCCATATATTATGGTTATAAATAAGTAGAAATTATGAATGAAGCTAAAGAGAATAAACGTATATATGGAAGGAGAGAGAATGTGTGTACAAAAAAAGTGAGCGGTAGAAATACATAATATCTTTAAACATTTAAGAGTAAAATAGAAAAAGGAGAAAATTTTTACGCGAGGATGAAATAAAAAATAATAGAGAGAGAAGGAAAAAAGGGAAGAAAAAGAAAATTTTATCGTTAACCGTAAACTTTTCAAAATTTAAATGCTTACTATAGCCGGGGAACCGAGCGAACCCATTTATGTGGTAAATTTTTTTTTTTTTTTTCTGGATTCACTTTTACCACCGCCTTCGTAAAAAAAAAAAAAATAGTAAAGAGAGGGAGAGAGAGAGATTGTCACATTAAAAGAAATACTACTTATGGTTGTTTTAATAAGAGCTATAAATTATAGTACGTTAAAAATTAAAATATTAAAAAAAAAAAAAAAAAAAAAACTTTTTTAATAATGCATGCGGCATATTTACAATTTAAATTAAATTTTATTTTATAAATATTTGAAATTGAAGTCGAGTTTCACTCTCTCTCTCTCTCTCTCTCTCACTCACGCACATACGCACAATGAAAACATTCGAGCACAATGAAAAAACCTTTCGAAACCTCACAGGCAAAAAAAAGAGAAAAAAGAAAAGAAAAAAAAACTTTTGTATCCAAAAATTAATTTTAAAAATTCGAGATTCGCATTTTTTGCGTTATGATTACGTCACGTGAAAACGTTTTTCTAGAACGTTTTTACCCCGTTTCGCGAGCGGGCCTTCAATATTATTATAATAAAACAATTTTCAAGCACCACCTGTAGCAAGTTTTTCGTAAGGTTTTTTTTTAAATATTTAATGTAAGCTCTAATCGAAAGCTATCTACTACTCAAAGCTCATTATTAACGAAAAAAAAAAATTTTTTTTAAAGTTTTTTAACAAATATTGTAAAAATTCGCAGCGGATGAGAGATAATTTTCCCGTTAAAAAAATTATTATTATCATTACGTAAAAAATGATATTTAAAAAAAAAAATTAATAATAATAATAATTTTCTCACGAAACCTCTTTAAAAATTTTTATTATGCAGTTTCATTTTTTTT
>NW_002987257.1:114378-122454 GCF_000006295.1 Pediculus humanus corporis | reverse complement strand
GTTGAGTTTATGCAAAAAAAAAAAAAAAAAAAACGAAAAACAAAAAGTAAACGATAATATTTCAAAAAAGGTTAAAAAAAAAAAAAAAAGAAAAGGTTAAATAAAATTCTCTCGATTTCCGTGGGGGAGGGGGTAACAACAAAAGTGTTTCTTTCTTCTCATGGTTTCACACCATGTAACCATCGGACGGGTTTGAAATAAGAGATTTTTTTTTCCACTTCCATTTTATTTTCTAAATTTACCACCCGTACAAATTTCTTATATCCAGCTGATAAATTTATTGACCGGAAAAAGTTTTTAAATCCGTTACACGTTAAACAAAAAAAAAACAAAAAAGTTAAGGTTAAAGTTAACGTTAAAAAAAAACGTCCGATTAATTACGTAATAATAATAATAATAAATTTTTTTTTCTTATTAATAATGTACATATATATACATGTACGTTGTAACAACGTGGTATTCGCGTGAAACTTTAATTTTTAATTTTTTTAAAAAAAAAAAAAAAAACGGTAAAATGGAAAATGGAAACGATTAAATGATAAGAAAAAGGAAAATGCCATGCGAGATGAGCTTTCTAGAAAGGTCAAACACGAACCTTTTAACTTTAACCGAGCAATGAAAACAAAATGATGGAATTAATCTTTTAGATTAAAGATTAGAAATGACTTTAAAAAAAAAAAAAAAATTTTTTTCCTTCTTCTTTTTCCTCCTCTTCTCCCACGTCTCTCCCCCCCCATCTTCTTTACCTTTTTTCCCCATCATATTCATTTTATAAAATTCGTTATTTATAGTTCAAAAAACAAAAACAAAAAAAAAAAACAAAAGAAAAAAAAAGGTTTTACGTACCTGAAACTCTCGACGAATAAATTGTATGTTATTAAAGATGTACAATAATAATAATAATAAACACAAAGACCGCCATTATAAATCGTTTAATCTTTCAAACGAATTTCACATATTTATTTATTTATTTTATTAACGATTATTGTTTAAATTAATTAAAAACGCGCACTCGCGCACACGCACCCGCACACACGCACGCACGCACAAAATGTAAATCGGATTTTAAAAAGGAAAATTCTTAAAAACTTTTAGAAAACGTAAAAATGATTTTGAACGAACGAAATAAAAAAAGAGGCGGCGGTATAAATAAATCATATAGGGGATGATTAAGGGAAGGTGAAAGCGTGGAAAAGATGAGGTAGAAGGGGAGAGAGAAGTAAAAAATAAAAAGAAAAAAAAGAAAATTTTTTCAATATTTTTACAAAAAAAAATTATTTATGAGAGCTTTTTAACCTTTTTTTATTCGAAAAGTAAAATACGTAAATATCACTTATATTTTGGCTGCCCCCCAGAAAATTCAATTTTTTTTATTATTTCCCCTCCCACTCTCCTTTCCCCTATCCCTCTCCCCGTTTAATTTTATTATTAAATTTTTTTTTTTTGCGGGAAAAAAAGTGAATGACAATCCATTACTCACAAATAATTTATTTGTTTATTTCATTTTAATAATGATTTCATTATTAATCACGACAAGTCGTCACGTGTTTGTCTGAGTTTTATCGACATTTATTACAGGTTTCTACCTGACCGTCTAGGAATAAATTCCTAAATATCAGTGATGTTACGTCATTGTGAATGGGTTTTCCTCTTTTATAGCCTAAACGCCGCTATATCAATTTTTGTAATTTTTCCTGATTTCATTTTATTCGATAGGAACGAGTTATTTCCTGTACTGGGCTCCGGTGATTGACATCAGTGGAGTGGCTAGGAACAGGGGAAGTGAGATTCACAACCTTGTACAGCTGACTAAGGTTGGCAATAGAACAAGATTTGTTTTGATTCTTTCTTTGTCTTACTCTCATTTTGCTTTATTACAATTACGAATCAGTTATTGAATAATTTTTTCCTTAAATCTATTTCTATACTTAATTTTCCTACTATTTCCCCATTTCATAATTTTTCCTCATGCATTTCAACTTCAATGTATGCACACAATATACAAATTACAATTTTGTACCAATAAACTTAAGTAATCTGAAGGCAGTTAAGTTTTTCTAATCCTAATTGAAATTAAAAGGGAATTTTACACTAAAAATATGGCAAAATATGTTAAAATGAAACAACTTAACTTAAGAAAAGGGTTAAAATAAATTAAAATCAATATATTCTCATTTAAAAACAGGAGTACAAAAATTGTATATCCATCTGATGCAATAATTACAAGTATTTTTATTACTACTTATCAAGGTCAATAAAAGTGCAATCATTAAATGGAGTCCATTGTGCCTTTTCATAGTTCCTCACATAGAAATCAACTAACATAAAGGCTACCCAATTTCTCCTGATTTTGATACAGATTTAAAAGTGGCATTACACTGTGATAAACTATGTTGCATTAAAACAAACTTAAATTTAAGAGGAAGTTTGAAATAATATACATAAATAGATTCACACTTAAAATCAAGAGTACAGAGATTTAAAACCCACCTGATATAGTAAATTAATTAATTACAAGTATTTTCATTAAACTATCTCTATTTTTATTCAGTGTAACAAAGGTATTTACCTCAACTACTTATAATCAACTCAAGAGATGCAAAATTATTAAATGGAGTCTATTGTGCCTTTTCATAGCCCTCTTTACACTAAAATCAATTATTGTAAAGACTACTTGATTTTGATTGATTCAGATTTTTAAAGAGTCTCTTTGTTGGAATGAAACAAGCTAACATAACAAAAGGCCTAAAATAATCAACAATCAGTGAATTAACCCTTAAAGATGAGAGTATTGAAATTTTACACTGAGCCACTATATATCAAATCAATAATTAATAAATATTTTTATTTAATTACTTCAATTTAAAGTTTTTTTATGATGAGAAGAGAAAAGATATTTAATTAAACTACTTATAATTAACCAAATAAATTTAAAATTTTAGAGTATTTGGGCTCCATTTCTTCGTTAGCCTAACAACGTTTTTTCAAGTGAAATTAAAGTGTTAAAATGAGGTACTTATTCGTTATAATTAGATGTACTAAGGAATTTTCTTAGGTTTTTATTGCCTACGTTTTCTTTTGTCACATGACACCGTTCACTAATTGAAAATTTATACTTAACACAATATAATTATTACTAAATAATATTTACAAAAACTAATTACATCACAATAAACTACATTCAATCACAAAACTTTTGATATATAATTTATAACTAAACTATTAAAAAAAACCATTAAAATTAATTAAATAAGTGAACACGATGAAAAACGCGTGTCAACCGTTCCACGCCAGCGCCATCTTTTTTTCTTACAATTATTATGATTGTCCCGCCATCATGTTCGTTTCATAGAGAAATAAGAATGACGGCAAATTTGTACGCGGCAAACTTTGAGATCGCGGATCACATTATAAACCTAAAAAAAAAAAAAAAAAAAAAAAAAAAAATTATTAATTCGTTTTACATTTAAACTGTTAATTAATTTTATTTACATAGACTATAGATTTTTTTTTATTTGATAATTTACGATATAAACGTTTTTTTTTTTTTAAATGTGTAAAAAAAATTAGAAAAATTATGGCGGATTATTCAAAATCGGTTTCCCTTCTTCCCTAATTTTTTTTTTTTTTAAAACGAGACCCTCTTTTTAAAATATAAATTTACTTTTATCTTTTAAAGCCTATAAAAAAAATTTTTTTTTTTTTATAAACAAAGTTAAAATTATAGCCAAACAGGAAGAGAGAGAAAGAGAGAAACAAATAAAAATATTTAAATATTAAATTTTCTTTAGGCAATAGACGAGAAGAGCAAAAAAAAAGAAAAAAATTTATTTACTTTAAAATTACACACAATTTTTTTTTTTATTATTTTTTATTTCGACATGATAAAAAGCAGACATTTTCCATAGCAGAAGATACGATTTTTTAAAATTTATTAACAAAACGTAAAATGTAAATTTATTATTATTATTATTATTATTATTATTATCGTCGTCGTCGTCGCCGTCGTCGTCGTATTTTTTTTTTTTTTGTAAATCACAACAACAATTTCATTTTGCTTTTTTTTTTTTGTAAAAATGTCAAAAAATAGTGAAAGAAATTAAATTGCTGTTTTCTCCTGCTGCTTCTGATACCGTTTTTGTCGTTGTCGTTGTCGTTGTTGTTAAAGCAGGAATTTAAACTTGAGAGAGCAGCTGCAAACTTTTTGTTGTTGTTGTTGAGAATTTTTAACATTAACCTTTTGATTACAAACTGACATTTTTATTTATTGCAATAGGAAAAAAAAAAAATTTTTTATTTTATTTATATCCCTCCCCTCCCCCCCCCAAAAAAAAAATAAATAAATAAATGTAAAACTTACGACAGATTTTAATGTTTTCTTAACTTTTGAAACTTTTTTTCTTTTTTCTTTAAAAAAAAAAGAAATATGTATCGAAAATTTAAAATCGAACGGTTTTTCCCCGTACCTGTCTCTGTTTCTCCTTCTTCTCCCCCCGGTTCTCTCCTATCTTTCGCCTCCCCCCCCCACACACCTTTTCAACTCCTTTTAACTTATGTTACATAAATCATAAAAAAAAAATTTTTTTTTTTTTTTTGAAAAACGCGACGTTAAGATTAATTTTCAAAACTTTTTATTTTTTATTTTTAATTTTATTTATTTATTTTTATTTTAAATAATTGAAAAATGGCGTCGTCACATGTAATAAATTTAATTTAAAACAAAACGACCTTTTAAGAAAATGATAATAATAATAATAATAATAATAATAATAAATTATTTTATTTGTTATTCAATTAATTAAAATAATTTATTAATCAAATTTTTTTGTTTTTTTTTTTTGTGGGGAGGGGGAATACGAACAATATAAGATTAATATTGATTATTTTATAGCGCTATAATTTATAAAAAAAAATTTTTTTTTTTTGTTATGTAGTCATTACTTTAAATACATTTTTCGAAATTATTAATTTTTAGTTAAGATAAAAAAATAATCACGAAAAATAATATTAAAAAAAGAAAGAAAACGTTAAGAAAATAAAAAAAATTTTTTTTTTACATTTTCATTTTATAAAAAGTAAAATATTCAACTGTTTCCGGTTTAATTTGTTACTCCTCATTTAAAATAAAAAAGAAAAGGGAAAAGGGTAAGAAAAAAAAATATTTTTCCCGGTTTTTTTTTTTTTTAAATTATTTTCCAGGGGCCCTTTAAAAAAAAAAAAAAAAAAAAAAGTTTTTGTGAAAAGTAATTACAAGAAACAAATTTTTTATAGAGTAAAAAAAAAGGAGTAAAAGGAAAAAAAAGGAAAAAAAAGGAAGTGATTGAAAAAAAAAAGTAAAGATGAAAAGATAAAAAGGTAAAGAGTTTATCCTTTGATGAAAGATTCCTTTTTTTTTTCATTCTTTCCTTTTTTCCTTTTTTCTTTTTTTTTATATACTTTTAAAACAAAATCAAACTTTAAAAAAAAAAAAAAATTTCTTCAAGCCAGTAATTTTGTTCATTAGAAAAAAAACCAAAGGATAATTTTCCTTTTTATAATGGTTTTTTATACTTATCAGATGACCCTTTTTATTTCTTTTTTTTTTCCTTTTATATTCCTTTACTTTCCTTTTAAAATTAGTTTTTTTTTAAAAATAAAAATACGATAATAAAACAAAAAATCAAAACATTGGTTAATTTTTTTTTTTCCTTTGCCGCCATTTTACTTTTTATTACGTATTTTGTTTGTTTGTTTTAACTATTTATTATCACTAGTTTTTGATGTTGTTGTTTGTTTTTGTTTATACTTTTGAACAATTCGTTTTTTTTTTTGACGAATCTGTCGTCGTTTTGTTTATTATTTTTTTTTTTTGTTAAACAAAATATTTTACTATTTACAAAAAAAATTATTAATAAAAAATTGTCTTTTTTTGTTAAACCATTTTTTTTCAAAGGAAAGACAAAAAAAAAAAATTTTCCAATGCGTCGGCCAATAATAATTTTTTTTTAAATCGTTTGTTTTACGGGGAAAGAAAAAAAAATTTCAAAGTTTATTTGTATTTGTTTTGAAAATAAAAAGAAAAACGCGTAAAGTTTTTGTTTTGACTATTTTTGTTGTTTGTTTTAAATTTGAATGTCATTCATTAGAAAATCGATTTTTCGCCATCAATTAAATAAAAATTCGAACGTTGAAAATTTTTTTTTATTTTAAATCGTTTGTTTGTTTTTGTTTTTTTCTGCCTTCCTTTCACGTTACAGCCTCCCGTTCCTGAAATTAAACTCCCCCTCACAAGATTTGAACCCACGACTCTCAACTATATCTCAACTTATTCAAGACTCAACCTATCTACCTCGGGACCCCCCAAGGCATCCAAGTAAAAGATTTACCTCTAGCGGGCGCCTAGTCAATTTGGAAAATTCAATCCTAGAACCCCTCCTATAAAACATCCTCCATACCTAGCCTCCGAATAATTGGATTACAAGAGAGTACACCACCATTTCCGCCATGTTTTTTTTCGTTTGTTTAAATTATTTATTATTATTATTATTATTCATTTCAATTCAAACATTTAATTTTATCATTATTATTATTATTATTATTATTATTATTATTATTATTATTATTATTAATAACGAAAACAAACGCAAAATAAACATTAACTTTTAACTCAGATTAACTTATTACTATCAATAAAAAAAAAAAATTCATTTTTATGCGTTTGTTGTTGTTTCCTTTTTTTTTTACCGACAAACAATTATGACGAGATAACAAATTAATCGATTTTGAAATTTGATGTTAAATTTAATTTTTTTTTCTTTGTTTCCTTTTTTTTTTTTTTTTTTAATATCAATTTCCTGTCATTTTTATGAAAAAAAAAAAAAAAATTCAAGAACAAAGAATACAAAAACAAAAGAATCATAAAGTATATCGATTATCAATTTCATTTCTATCATTATTTTTATAGCGCTATAAATTGTTTGGGAGTGTAAAATAATTTTGGCGCCAAATTTAAAATTTTTTGTTTTTGTTTTACTTTATATTAAAACCGATTAAATGTCATAAAGAAGATTAATTTTTTTTTTTTTTTGGTCGTATTTACTCGTCCGAATGCAGTATTTTTTTTTCTTCAGAAAACTAATTATTACTTTATTACTTTTAGCGATAATAATAATAATAATAATAATAATAATAATAATTTCGAGATAAAATCTGGTTGGAAAAAAAGAAAAAGAAGGAAAAGATTTTCGTTTAACGAAAAAAAAAAAATATATCGTTTTTTTTTTTTCCTTCTTCTTTTTAGGATTTGAAAAATCTCCAAAGGCGTCGTCTACTTGTTCGAATAAGCGTTTGAAAATAATTAAAGAGATAAATCGTTTGTTTGAAGTCACTGAAAAAAAATAAAAATTTCTTTGAAACTGTCTTTTTTTTTTTTTTTACTCTTGACTGTTTCTTCCCACAAATTTATTACGCTCGAAAAAAAAAAAAACTTTTTTCTATTCTTCTTCTTCTTTTTTTTTTTCTTTTTTTTTTATCCAATTTGCGGCTACAATTTGTCATTACCGGAAGTTTTCATTTTAAAAATATTTTTTTTTTTTTTTTTTTTTTTTTACCAGTAACTCTATTCATTGTTGTTGTTGTTCTTGTTCTTGTTTTTTTTAAACGATATTTTTAACTTTTTCAAACGTTTTTTTAAATGAAGTTTGTTTTTTTTTTTCCCTTGGAAATTTTTCATTTTCCTGTCTTTTCTTTCCTATCGTTTCCTTTCCTGTTCTTTTCTTTCCTTTTTTTTCTATTTTTAACTTCTTATTGTTAACTTTTTAAAAAAAATATTACTCGTAATTTTATTTGCTTAAATAAAATTTAAATTTAAATTTTCGGATACGGAAAAAATGGTCTTTACCGAAAATTTTTCTTTTTAAACCGGATATAGAAATTTTCTCGGAAAAATCACTCGACCGATAAAATTAAAATTCGGTGAAAATATTTTTTTAACGCACTGGAAAAAACCGATTTTAATACGTCTGGAATTATTATTATTATTATTATTATTATTATTATTATTATTATTATTATTATTATTATTATTATTTCATCATC
>NW_002987257.1:105550-113882 GCF_000006295.1 Pediculus humanus corporis | reverse complement strand
AAGGTAAAAAAAAAATGCGTGCCAACTATAAATTTACAAAAGCCGTATTAAATTTTCGTATAATCAACGAGAAAGAGAGAGAATCATTATTATTATTATTACCACCACCATTTTTTTTTCTGTCGCCATATTGATTTTTTTTTTTTGGTTAATCATTTACACTCAAACATACATTTTTTTTTTATCATTTCAACTTTTAATAAATAAAAAAAAATCCTTTTATCTTTTTAGTTTTTTTTTTTTAAAATATATTTATATTTTTTTTACTCCTCCCTTTTAATAATAATAATAAAAATGAAAAAAAAAAAAAAAATTTGTGTGAGAAAAATATATAGAAAAAACGACTGGCGGCGGTTATGATGGTGGTGGTGGCAGTAATGGCGGCGGCGGCGGTGACGGTGGTAATAAAACCGGGAAAGAGGAAAGTAGTCAGGGGAGAGAGAGAGAGAGAGAGAGAATTTTTTTTTTTTTGTAGGGGAGGAGGGTGGGCGAAAGGGAGGGGGAAAAAGGCGGGTGAGGAGCGTGAAAAATGTCAGAAATCGAAAATAAATTTTATTCATTAATTTTAATAATGAATTTTTCGAATTTTGTAAAATCGTGTTAACGAATTTACCGGAAACGCCTCGTTGTTAAAACGAAAAAAAAAAAAAAAATTTTTTTTTCCTTTAAACGCGATACTTTTGGTGAAAGTAATATTTATTACTCTCGGTTAACATTTAAAAAAAAAAAAAATTACCATTTGAAACGTTAAAAATATTTTTATGAAAATATCCTTTCATAACTTTTGTGTTTTTCGTTGTTGTAAAATTAGGTCGATAGAATTTTAAATTATTTATTGATCCATCGATTAATTAATAAAAAAAAAATTTTTAATAAACGTGTAAAAAATTATTATTAAAATTTGAAATTTTTTTTTCTCTCCCTTTTTTCCTCTTCAAACCACCGCCACCACCACCAACACCACCACTCCCCGCCATCTTATCCTTAATATTTCCATTCAAAATGTCTCCTCTCTCACTCTATTATTATTTTTTTTTCTCTATTGTTTTTCTTTGTGAACATCCAAAATTACACCGCAGCCGCAGCAGCAGCAGCAAAAAAAAAAAATTTCAATTTTTTTTAATTTACTCTCAGTTAAATAAAATTATTAATGACTTAACCTTTTAGGTTTTTCCTTCCTTCCTTCCTTCCTTTTTTTTCTTCTTCCTTTTATTTTTTTCCTTTTTTTTCCTTTTTTTTTAATTTTTTTTTTTTTTTTCGAAGATGAAAGTCCAATTATTGCTTCGCCTCGAGATATTTTATTTTTTTTAATAATAAAATACTTTAGTATAAAACTTTAGTATAAAGTTTATAATGTAATAAAAGCTAAAATTAATCAAGGGTTGAATTAAAAGTAGTTTGAGGTTCACCCGATCCTGACCCCCGCCCCCACTCTCCTCTTCCCCCTTTCCACAGAAACCCCCGGAAGGTACTCTCATGTGTATTAAATGGAAAACCTTTTTTATTTTCTTCCTTTTTTTTCCTTTTTTTTATTATCCCGTAGTATAAATATTTAACTGGAAAAGGTAAGAAAACGCACACGCACACGCACACGCGCGGGAGGATTTTTTCTCTTTCTCTCTCTCTCTCTCACACACAAAAAAACTTACCTAGTAATTTAATAACAATATGAGAAATGGAAAATTGTTACTTATTAAAAGTTATTTTAAAAAAAAAATTTTTTTTTTTTTTTATTACTCTTCGTTTCGAAGTTAATTAAATGATTACGGTAAGTAATTAAAACGGTTACGCGTCGTAGATTTTAACAGGGTGGTGAAATTTAATAAAATAAAATAATTTATTATCATTAACTTAAAATTGATGATAAGGGGGGCAACAAAAAGAAAATCCGACGGTAAAATTTTTTAATAAAAAAAAATTATTCTATTACTCCCAATGAAATAATAATAATAATATTATTATCATTGACGATAGTTTTTTTTTTTTAAACGAAGTGATAATAAGGGTAACGATAATATATAACGGAAATAAGAGTTTGTAGTTTAAATAAAAATTAATTTCGTCACCGGATATCCGGTTTTTTTTTTTATAAAATCCGGAAAACAAGTAAACAAACTTTAATAATAATAATAATTTTTTTTTTTTTAAATTTGTTTAAAGAAGGAAAAAAATATTTTTTTAGTTTGTTTATAAAAAAAAAGAAAATTATTTCCGTTTCCGGTTATTTTTTTTTTTTTTAAATAAAAATTTTTATAGAAAAAGACGAAAATGGAGGAGGGAAAAAAAATTTTTTTGTAATAAAGAGAAAATAAAAAAAAAAAAAATATACATTAACGTCTGTCCGGTTGTGTTAGAAATCTAAACAGTAATAAATTACCGTAATAAAAAGTCGAGTCAATATTTTATAACAAAAAAAAAATAATGAGGAAAAGTTATGTGACCGCCGACGACGCCGCCATTGTTGATCATTAGGATGTTGTTCACAATGCAAAATTTTCATCCGTTTACATTTCCTTTTAACTTTTTTTTTTCCTTTTTTTTTTTTATTCGTGTGCGCGTGTGTGTGTGTGTGTGTTCCCGAAAACGTGTTTGTTTGTTATTTGAAATCTCAGATCGAATAACTGTTTGTTTAATTTTAGGATGGATTAATACAGAATAATAATTAATGTAATTAATTTAAAGTTTGTAAACGAGGAGGGAGGGTAAGGGAAAGGAAAAAGAAGAGAGGGGAGGGGAGGAAAGGCCTGAAAAAAAAATTTTTTTTTTCATAGCTTTTGATTTAACGGATAAAAACTTTTTTATTCAAATAACTTATTTTTTATTTAAAAAAAAAAATACATTCGTGTTTTTGCTGTTGTTTTTGTTGCTGTTGTTGTTGTTGTTGTTATTCGGTGAAAGAGTTGTGAAACCAAATGTTAACATAAGTAACTTTATTAAAGTTAGTCAAAGGGTTACCGCGGTTACAAAAGCAAAAGAATTTCGACTGAAACGTGAGCACCTTTCATTACATCAATTTAATTTTCTTTCTCTGTCTTTCTCTTTCTCCTTCTCTCTCTCTTTTTCATATATATAAAAAAAAATTACGTTTTCGTTTTTTTTTTTTTTTTTTTAAAACCACGTTTAATTTAATGGAAACATATAAAAATAAATATAAAACGTTTTGTTGACAAAAAAAATTGTATTTTGTGTTGCGGTTGAGAAAAAAAAAACCATAATTGTTACTTTTTGAATAACCCTTCAGTTTAGACACTTGAGTGACAAAAAAAAAATTTTTTTTTCTTTTTTTTTTTTATGGAAGCTATTAAGAAAAAAATATAATAAAAAAAAAAAAACGTTTAGGCATTTAAAACGTTCTTTAAAGTTCACCTTTAACTACTTTCTTTCTCTCTCTTCCTTTTCCTCTCTTTTCCTCTTTCACTCTTTCTCTCTTTCTTTCTTTCTTTCGAACAAAAGAATATACGAAATCAATAAATTTAATGCTTTTGTTAATTTTGTTCAAGCCATATTTTTAAAATGTTTTAATAAATTATTATTATGTTTGAAAACGATTTTCACGCTTTTACCTATTTATTAATAATAATAATGATAATAATAATATTCGTCCATCTATTATTTTTCACCGAGTAATGTAAAATTCGTTTATTGTCGTTAAGCGTCGACTGGAAATTATTATGATAATAATAATAAAGGACCGTAGTAAATATATCGAGTGTTTTTCATTATCATTATTCATTTTTATCACCCGGATAATATCAACTCAATAATGAATTTCATTTAAGAAAAAAAAAAAAATTCAAAGGAAAATTTGACAAAGTAAGATTAAAAATTATAAAAAAAAGGAAGATACCGGAAACAAATACGAAAGATACGAATCGAAAATTTTTTTTTTTTAATGGAGGGCGGTGGCGGATGAAGTTAAAAAAAAAAAAAAAAAAGAATAAATGAATCAATCGTTGATGTAAAAAAACAAAAAAATATTTAAACTGTCGTACTACTACTACGGCAAAAGCAAACATGCAAAAGCACGCACGCACTCACGCACATGAGCACACGAGGTAGATTTTCATCATTTTGCGTGATTATCAAAATAAAAGAGTAATAATTTCGATGTGTCCACGACATTAATGTGTACAAAAAAAAATTTTTTTCGGGAGGTAAATACCTGAAAGCATGCAAACTAATTATAATTACCATTAAATAAAAAAAAAGAAAAATATTATTATTATTAATACTATTTCAAACAACAAACAAACGAACAAACAAATTTAAAAAATCGAAATAGCTCAAAAAAAAAAAATTGTCATTTTATTAACATTGCAAAACTTATTTCTTTACATTAAAAAAAAAATTAATTTTATCGGTTCACAATGTTATTTAAACAACAAACAACAACAACAACAACAACGTCATCACAACAATCGATCCGATCGAATCGTACAACCAACAACCCATTTTATGAAATGTTTAATTACTCGATAATAAAATTAATAAAATAATTTTTTTTTCTTTTCTTTCCTTCTTAAAATATAATATTACCAAGAGTAATAAAAAAAATATATATATATATAAATAATAATAATAATAATAAAAACATGGAAACGAATAAGCAAACAAACAAACAAACAATTAATGTAAAATTTAAACTGACGCACGCGCACGAGATAACGTTTTAAAATAAATGAATAAATTATATTAACGTTTGTTAATAAAATTTTACATCATTCGATTCCTTTTTATTCGTTACGTTTAGTCGTCTCAAAACAAACAAACAAATAAGCAGACAAACAAACAAAAAACAAAACAAACAAATAATTAAAATTAAGTTTTTGATTCGTTAATAAAATACGTAAGTTAATAAATTTATTTATTTTACTTATAACGATAAACTTTAAACCGACACTTAAACCTCGTTTACATAACGAAAAAAAATTCTTATTCGGATCGTGGAACCATTACGAAAAACGTCACATTCGCCGCCGCCATATTTTCAAATGATGATAATGATGATGATAATAATAATAATAATAATAGAAATAATAATTTTATTCTTCGTACCGCGATAATCGCAGGACAAACGGTTTGGTTGGCAAAATTTTATTTGTTCGTTTTCGAAAAATTCCAATAAAAAAAAAAAATTTTACGCACACGCACATAAAACGTTTAACTTAACAATCAATGTGATGACGTCAATAATAGCGATGATGATGATGATAAAAAGGAAAAAAAAGAAAAATTAATAATTATTTTAACAAACAGTATTTAGATTTTAGATATTAGAATTAAAAGAATAATAAAAAAATTTTTTTTTTTTTTTGTTTTCGAAGCGGAAAAAACCGTTTTTTTTTTTTTTTTTGTTTAAATCGATTCAGGTCTGACTCACCTGAGAATTAATTTGTTCCGGATATGAACATCATAATTATTAATCGTATTCCAAAATAAAAAAACAAAAAAAAGAAAAAAAAGAAAAAATTATTTCAACCGGAACGAAACGTTAAAGAGAAAAGATAAATTTATTTACGTTTTAGTATAAATGTTTTTTTTAAACAACAACAACAAAAACCTTACGACGAGCGTGTACGCGAAGTTTATCGTGGCATTAACTACAAAATAAAAAAAAAAGTTTTTTTTTAATAATTAAAAAAGTAAATTTATACTGTATAAATATTATTATTATTATTTGAAATTTTTCTTTTTTTGTTTTGTTTTAAATACGTGCAAGTAGAAAGAAGGTAAAAGAAACTAAAAAAAATTTTTTTTTATTTTTGTTTGTATGAACTGTAAAAATTTTATGAGATTTCGTGGCGGAAGAAAAAGAGGGGGGGGGTGAAATAAAAATTAAAAAAAAATCTTTGCTTCTTTTCTTTTTTTACTTTACATTCTCTTATAGTAGGTATTTTTATCGGAAGTAAAATTCAACTTTAATCAACCTCACCTGTGGCCAATTGCTTGGGTGTCGTAAAATTTCCAGTTTATTTCCTCTTACCCAATTTTCTCTTCCCTTCCTTCTAGCCTTCCCCCCCCTTTTCCACAACAATCCCTCACATTTCTCCCGCTCCCCCTCCCCCCGACAAAAAAAAAAAGAAATTTTTTTTCCTTTAATTTTTTTTTTAAAATTGCAAATTTTCATGCATAATAAAATTTTGTGTTGTTTTATTTTTTTTACGGTCAATTGAAATCGTTTGTTTTTGTTGTTTGTGTTTTTGTTAAATTTTAAATTTATCGAGTGAATCCAATTTTCGGTTGATTTTTTTTTTTAATATAATATTATCATTTTATAATTTGTCTCGTTGTTTTTTTTTTTTTTTGTAAATAACGACGAATGTTTATTTACTTTATGACACGTTTTTTTCTCCCCTCCCTTTCGAAGAAAACGTGAAAAGAAAATTAAAAAAGTAAAAAGGACGCGTTCCTTGCGTTAATAAAAAATAAAATTATTCGATAAAGTTTTTATTTAAAGAAAAATTTCAGTATCTTGTTCCACGTTCTTTTTTGAATTTCGCGCTTAAAAATAAAAAATAAATAAAACTACGACAAAAATATTTTCGTACTTGAATAAAAAAAAAAAAAAATTAAAATTAAAATTAATTCATTTTTTTTCTTTTACTTTTTTTGTGTAAAACATTTATTATTATTATTATTTTAATTCTGCTAAAAAAAAAGAAAAGTTGAGAAAAATAAAAATTTTTTTAATTTTAATTTACGAGAAAATGGAGGAACAAAAAAAAAAACTTAAAAATTTTTTTTTAATTCCTCATCTTCATTAAGTAAGTTATTAATTTTTGTTTTATTTATGTAAAGAAAAAAAAAAGTTGGAGGTTGCAAAGTAAAAAAAAGTTTTCTTTTCTTCCATTTTTCCTTTGTTTTTTTCCTTTAACGGTGAGGTGGGTGGGTGGGAAGAGGGAAGGGTTAAAACAGGAAAACATCGTGTTGCAAATATCAAAATCAATTTGTTAAAATTATTATTACTTTTTTTTCTTTTACGTTTATTACCGCATTAATTTATTTTTTTTCGTTGGGGGGGCGGAGGGGAGGGACGAGAGGAGG
Organism: Pediculus humanus corporis; assembly: GCF_000006295.1. Taxonomy (NCBI): domain Eukaryota; kingdom Metazoa; phylum Arthropoda; class Insecta; order Psocodea; family Pediculidae; genus Pediculus; species Pediculus humanus. Next base: position 106,838 of record NW_002987257.1, on the reverse strand, counting down.
AGGTTGTCAACCGAAAACCTGCGATTTAACCATTTTTCGATTTTTTTTGTTAAATTTTCAATTTGCCGTCGGGATTTTTCCGACGTCAAAAAATCTTTCGCGTGATTAAAAAAAAAATAATAATACATTTATGTATAATTTATATAAAACAAAACGAAATGAAAAAATCTTTTTTTTAAAAAAATAATCATTATTATTATTATAATTATTATTATTAATCTCGTATCGTTTTACACGTGTTCGATAAATCGAAAAAAAAAATGAATGTTTTCCGTCGTTTGTTAAAAAAAAAGAAAATGTTCATCAGGTATTTAAAATATTATCAAATTGCAAAAAAAAAAAAAATTTTTCGCTCAGGTTTTTTTTTTTTTACCTTTAAAAAAATTTATTAGTATAATATTACGTAATAATAATAATAACGAAAAAAAAATCTTCTCGACCTTTCGATACTTTTAATATTACCCCCCCCCCATGAAAAAAAATAAAAAAAAATTTTTTTAATATTATTTCTACTTCCACGATTAACTTTTTTTTATCACAAAAAAAAAATCATCGATCGATAATTCAAAATATTCTTTTATTTATTTACATTTAAATTCTTTTAATAATAATAATAATGATAATAATAATAATAATGATAATGATAATAATAATATTAATAATAATAATAATAATATTTTTTTATTAACTTTATTTATTTCATTTAAGAAAAAAAAATAAAAAAAAAGTAAATTAAAATATTTAATTTCTCGGTCGTTTTCATTCGATAATTTTTTTTGTAAAATTATATTTTCAAAAGCAGACGACAAATTATATATATATATATATATATATATTTATTAATAATAATAATGATAATGATAATAATAATAATTTTATTTTACTTTATTTATTTATTTTTTTTTTAATGTTTTAAAACATCAAACAAACATTTTGTTAATATTAATAATATTATTATTTAAATTAAATTTTACGATTCGAATATTTATTAATGAAAAAAAATTATTATTATATTAATAATTTATTATGAATTCGATGGGATTAACAAAATAAATAATTTAATAAATAAATAAATAAATAATGATAATGATGATCGTTTCGTTTCGTTTTTTCCCTTTCGGTCATCGTTTGTTTTGTTTTAAAATTTATTATCATTTTGTGAATTGTAGAAAAATTCATTTAACGATAATAAATAGTAATTTAATAATAATAATAATTATAGTAATAATAATAATAATAATAATAATAATAATAATAATATACGTATGATATACGACACGCGTTTTTA